>NC_056746.1:264080708-264205708 GCF_019279795.1 Protopterus annectens | reverse complement strand
TTGTTTCATATATTAATGACTGGACTGATGAGATAAATATTGTTAGGCAAAGAGCAAACAGAACACTCTTAGGAAATGATGTGTCTATTGTCTGTAAAGATCATTCAATCCCTATGAAACAACATGATGCCCCTGACAACTTTGGAATTATGAATGCAAGTATTCAGCAGTCTGAGGATTCAGAGTGTTTAGAAGGAAACAGAAAAAGAAAGAAAGGAATAATTTCACAACAAATAACAAGGAAGAGAAAGAAACTGATAAATGTCTGTAAAGTAAAGTAAACACGTACTAAAAAGGTCACTGCTTTGTTATGTAACACAGATTACAGAGAATGCTAAGATTTTTCTACCAGAAAACCTTCAGTCTACAGAAAAAGGCATCAATTTTCCAAAAGAGAAGCTAGAAAAAAAGAGGCAAGGGGCTGATGAAAAGGAAGAAATCAAAATTGAATGTGGAAGTATTGAAGAACATTATTTGAAAAAAAAAAAAGAAGAGAAAGGCAGATGTTGACCACATGACTCAAGCTGTGGCTGTACAAAGCCAGCTGGATGAGAATTGTATGCTTGCAAATTTAATACACAATGAATACAAAGGATTACTAAGACTAATGGTTATGAAGATCATTCATTTCTAACAACTGATAGAGCAGATATTACTGTATTAGATGTTGAAGATTCTTCAGATCTGGTCAGAAAAGATATTCTTGTAATTGGAGAGTCTACTATTAGAGGAACTGATACTTACATTTGCAGAGAAGATAATGAACATTGAATGGTGTTATGCTTGCCAGGAGTAAAAATAGAGGATGTGAGACAAGCCTCGGAAATCCCTTAATGTAAGGAAGTACAGATCTGTTTTTATTCATGACGGTACAAATGATCTCATCTGCAAGGGCTCTTTGGCTATAAGTAGGGAACTTTCAGACCCCTAAGATGATATAGCTTGTTCAGGTGTTAGGAAGTATTTTTCACAAATCACATATAGCAAGGATAGTCAGGCCACCATGAATGAAAAGATGTTTTGGGTAAATACCACCATGGAAAAAATGTCCCACTTTAAAAAATGGAAATGTGTAGACCATCCAAGCCTAGTTTTGGGCATAAGTTTTCAGACAGGGTGGAGTGCATTTGTCAAGATCAGGGAAGAGAATTTTTGCAGCAGATATTTTGCAATATTTGACAAACACTAGACAGGATTTTTGCAAAGTTGAAAATTTAACAGCTCACAGATAGCAACTTTTGATGCATCTATGATGGTTGCTAATGCTAGAAGCATTAATAATAATGTTTTTTATTTATTTGAAAATTTGCTATGTTTCCACAAGATTGATATAGTTATTGTCTGTGAAACATGGTTAAAGAGCAATGACTGGAAACTAGTTCTGTCAGGGTATAAAATGTTTACTGTTAACAGGCATTGTAACAAAAATTCAGGTGGAGGTGTTATGATAGGGATTAAAGATAGTTATGAGACCTGTGATTATTACATATTCAGTGATGACACCAATACTATAGACTGTGTAACTGTGACAATAAAGACAACCCTGGAATATATAACAATTGTTGGAGTATATAGACCACAAAGTCAAGTGCTGATGTCCTACAGGAATTCATACACTTCTTGCATTAAACACAGGAGTGAAGAATAATATTAGCCTGGGGACTTAAATTTACCAGAAACAGATTGGAATAATATTGATTCAACAACATTAGTAAGGAAGTTATCACAACGTATGTTCAGGAACAATTGCTTCAGATTATAAAAACGAACTACCAGGGAACTATGCATACTACACATTGTTAGTGTTCCTAAAGAAATTACTATGACTTCAAGTAACCACTGTTGATGTGCAGTGATCATGGGGTTATAAAGGTTAATTTGATGCTAGATACTTCTGCCAAACTGAAATCTAAACCAATGTACAGAAGATTAATTACAGATAATATGGAAGCAAAATGTTTACTGTGTAAAGCTAACTGGAATGATGTGTTCAGTGGAAAAACTACAGATGGAATGTGCAAAGTTTTGAAAGAGAAATTGTTTGAGTGCAGAAAATAAAAAAAAAATGTTTAACATCAAGTTCTAGGCATACAAAGGCAGGGAGAAATATTTCCATAAGAACAAGATACCTGATTAAGACGAGAGACAAAAATATAAGAAATGGAAGAGAGGTCAAACTACAACTTTGAGAACTGAAATAAAAAAGCTGGACAAACAAATTAAGTATAGTGTGAGACAAGATCAAGAAAAAAATTGCAGAAAATTTAGATAAAGATATTGAGTAAAATAGGAAACCTTTTTACAGAGACATAAGATGTGGAAGATAACACACGGAAGGAGTAAAGACACGCACATTGATAAACTGTGTATGGACATAAGATGTGGAAGATAACACGGAAGGAGTAAAGACACACACATTGATAAACTGTGTATGGACATAAGATGTGGAAGATAACACACAGAAGGAGTAAAGACATGCACATTGATAAACTGTGTATGGACATAAGATGTGGAAGATAACACACGGAAGGAGTAAAGACATGCACATTGATAAACTGTGTATGGACATAAGATGTGGAAGATAACACACGGAAGGAGTAAAGACATGCACATTGATAAACTGTGTATGGACATAAGATGTAGAAGATAACACATGGAAGGAGTAAAGACATGCACATTGATAAACTGTGTATGCAGTCTAATATTTATTCTCAGACACATCAGATTATAGATATATTTACAAAATCTTATGCTAAAAACTTTTGCTCCACAAAGAGGTGATATGTTGTCCAAGTGAATCTCAGTTAACCTCAAATACTAAAATCAAATTAGATTATATTGAATAAGAACTGCATAAACTGGATCCAAGCAAAGCACAGGGAGGAGACAAAATTAGCAATAATGACCTGAGAACACTTCAGCAAGAACTTACATTGCCATTATATCTGTTATTTACTAGGTCATATAAATATTGGGAGATTTCTCAAGATAGGAGACATGCACTTATTAAACCTGTCTTTAAAGGAAAGGGTTGTAGGACAAACCCAGAGTCATATAAACCCTTAAGTCTACTTTCATGTTGTGAAAAAATAATGGAGAAAGTAATACTGCCTATGTTATTGTCAAAACTGGATAGATTGGGACTTGAAACCGTATATCACCATGCATATGTTGAAAACAGATCTATTACCATCTGTAGCAAGATGTTCTATAACAATATAATAACAGCTATGAATGAAAAATTGTGCTGTGATGTAATTTATATAAATTTAACTTCGGCATTTTACAGGGTCATACATAAAACACTGATCAATAAATTAGAACAACCAGATATCGATGTACTCTTTATAAGCTGGATAGCTGCATGGCTTACAAATAGGACACAGCAAGTATCATAAAGCAAATGGACAGGAGAAATTCTTGGTTACAGTCAGGGTGTACCACAGGGCTCTGTCATAGGCCCTTGTTGGTTTAGATTGTATCTTTCCGACCTAACTTTTTCATCTGAGGTGTTCTACAGTCTATATGCAGATGACCTGAAATTGGATAAACTGATTACATGTGTTACAGATAATGCATGTCTGCAAAATAACTTGACTAACTTGACCATTTGGGCGCAGGAGAATAATATACTGATAAATACATCAAAAACTAACCATATGAGATTTGGGAGACATAAATTGAAAGGTGAATATTTAATGCAACACACAGTGGTTGAAACTACTAGGTATATGGGTAGATCCAGTTTTGAGTTTTTCTAATCATATCAACCAGCTGATTAATGACAGTTATAGAACTATAGGTTATATGCAAAGATTTATAAAGTCTAGCAAATCAGAATTGGATGTGAAATTTAAGTTATTATGAAAGACTAAAGCATCTGAACTTGTACAGTGTCTCTTACAGATATCTAAGAAGAAACCTTATTCAGGCATATAGGGCATTTAGAGACAACTACCTCTGGGTATATTTGGGTTATCAAAAAGTACTAGAGAATCATCAGACAACCCATGTAGAAGATTCATCCATGTGATATAACAGAAATAAACAGGATATATCAGTGTGCAGCTATATTAATAACTGATAAAGTTCTACCACAAGAATACAGGGTAGTGAAGGAAAGGAAGAGGAAAAATCGAATATCATTATGGAAGCATCGAATAGAGAAAACTATAAAGGAATTAAAACAAAAAGTGTCACTATTGGAATAATATAGAAGAGGGAACAGATCAGCAAAAATACTCAAAAAGATAGATGTGATAAAAGCAATGTGCAATATTAGAAAACACCAGGATCTATCATGCACTATTGCAAATAAACTAAAAATCTCAGCACAGGCAGAAAACTTAGAAGATAAACAGATAAATATAAAGGAAAAGTACAAAATAAGCAATAACCCAAAAAAGTTTTATAGAGAATTGGAAAACAAGGTAAAAGGAATTAAAAGACCACCAGAAAAAGAAGAAATGGATACAGTTTGGAGAAGTATCTTTCAAGACCCTTTGGAACATAACAAAGATGCTAAATGGATAGAAGAAGTAAAAGAAAGAATAAGAAGTTTAAAGGTACAGGATATGAAATGGGATGAAAGAACAGCCAGAGAGAGATTGAAACAAAGTTAAGAAAAGCCTGTAATTGGAAAACCCCAGGCCCAAATGCAGTACCTAACTTTTGGTTAAATCTATTAGCATCTTTGCATGAAGATTTAGCCATGAATGAGAAGTATTATATGCACATCCCAAACAGACACCAACCTGGCTAACAACAGGAAAAGCAATTCTCCTACTTAAGAGTGAACCTGCAAGTTACCCTAAAAATTACAGACCAATAACTTGCCTTCTAACGAAGTATAAACTATATACAGGAATTGATGTCGACAGAGTTTATAGTCATTTAGAAGAAAACTCATTTATGGCTATAGAACAAAAGGGCAATAATAGAAGTCATATGGAACAAAGGATCATTTGTTGTTAAATAAAGTCATAGTGGAGAACTGTAAAAAGGGGAAGAATCTAAGTATGGCATTGATTGACTACAAAAAAAGCATTTGATAGTATCCCACATTCATGGATAAAGGAGTGCTTAAAAATGTATAAGATACACCCTACACTGATTGACTACATTATGGTGACCATGAAACAGTGGCAGACCACTTTGCAGTTAAGCCATGATAAAGGACAAATTATTATTCCTGGGATAAAAATTCAAAGGGGGATATTGCAGGGTGAATCTCTGTCACCGCTGCTATTCTGCCTTGCCCTTAACCCATTAAGCTGTCTACTTAACAACTTAGGCCATGACTATAACTTGGCTCCTAGAAAATAACAAAGTGTAAAGACTTCTCATCTTCTCTTTATCAATGATTTAAAACTGTATAGCTCATCAGATGAGGAACTGAAAGCACAACTGCAAGTTGTCAAAACATTTTCAGATGATATAAGAATGTCATTTGGTCTTGATAAATGTGTAAAAGCAACCTTTAAAGCAGGAAAACTGCAGCAGCAAGAAAACATCAGTTTGGGACAAGAATGTGATATGAAAGAACTTGAACAAGAGTTAGTGTATAAATATTTGGGAATCAATGAAGAATCAACAATAAAACATGAACAAATGCGAATAAAACTTAGTAAGGAATACTTTAGAGGACTTAAGTTAACCCTGAACATTGACATCTAGCAACAAAATCCAAGCTATAAACCAACTTGCTCTTACTGTCCTAACTTACAGTTTTGGAGTGATTGACTGGCCCCAAAATGTGTTGGATAGATTAGATAAGAAAACAAGAAGGATGCTTCATGCTCACCCAATGATTTATAAAAATCAATGCATATCAAGATTATATATTCCCCTTTCCAAAGGAGGGATGGGCCTCTTTGAAATTCATTACATGTATAGATCTGCAATCGTGGGACTCCACACATATCTGCTGGCCTCACAAGACCCAAACACAGTGAAAGTTTTCAAACATGAGGAAAATAAACCTAAGATGACTTCTCTGCTTAATCTAGCAGAAGCATATCTGCATCAAGCAGGAATGGAAATCAAACCAGAAGTAGATAAAAATCAGGCAGCAACTGAATGTGCAAAACCAAAAGAAAGAATATAAGGTGAAGGACCAGATGAGAAAGCAAGAAATGTGGAAACTGCATAAATATAGTTGCAAGTCTGGAAAACTTCTGGAAGAGCCTCGTGCTGATCAGGATCGAACACAGGAATGGTTAAGGAGAGGCAAAGTCAAACCAAGGGATGAAAGGTTAATATTTTGCAGACCATACATACACGTTGGTTTAGAAAGTCCATTGAACATGTGGGAGAAACAGACAAATGTAGGTTTTGTAAAACAGAATTGGAAACAGTTGCACACCTCGTTACTCATTGTGACATACTAATGGCAGAAGGACTGTATACTCAAAGGCATAATAATGTGGCAAGACTGTTGCACTGCAGGTTGTGCAAGCATTATGGTATTGAAGTGGCTGAAAAACACTGGAAACATGAGCCACAAAGCATCATAGAAAATTATGAAGTCTACATCACATGGCACTATCAGGTTTCATCTCATATCATGCGTTCCGGCCCCAAAACCCGGACCACACCACAAAAGGAGGGGGTGTATCCATATTCATCAAGGATACCCACACCTCCAGGTTGGTGGCTACGCACGAAGCATCGGAAAACATCCAGGTGCAATTAACCATAGGCAAAACTGCTCTACAATTTGTAGCATGCTACAGGCCACCCTCTCAAACTCAGGAAACCCACACAGCCTTCCTGAAGACACTGGAGGGTATAAATGTATCACCAAACACCATCATATTGGGTGACTTCAACTACCCGAATATAGACTGGGAACATTACTCAAGCCCAAACTTTCTAGCCCAAAGGTTCCTGGAGTTCATAAATTCAAATGCCATGGAACAACTAGTCACCGTCCCCACAAGAGGAGAAAATATACTAGATCTCATCATCACGAACATGGGGACAAAATGCTCCACACTGGAAGTATATCCCTCATTGGTGAGATCAGATCATAAACTAATCTCACTAGAAATCCACATGCCCCCCACCCCAAACAAAAAAGACCACAGTGAAGAACTTCTCTAAAGCAAACTTCACACTACTCAAGACAGGTGTGGTATCCTTCAATGCCCCCGAGCCAATGGAAACCACAACCCAAGCTGCGGAAGCCCTTACAAATGCCTTCTATGAACACCTTCAGGACTGCATGGATCAGGCAATCCCAAATAAAACCAAGACTCTTTCCACCAAGGGCAAACGTCCAGTCTGGTGGACCCCAGCCATAAACAAACTTTACAATAAGAGGGAAAGCTATCACATGATAGAGCAAAATCCCAAAAAGGGAAGGCATCTTTGATCAGCACTAGCAAGAAACTACGATTCCTCATAAAATCATCCAAGGCCAACTTTGAGAGAAAAATTGCCATGGATTCGAAAGACAATCATAAGGCCTTCTTCAGCTATGTCAGAAACCTGGGTGGAAACTCCCAGATATGCTCAGAATTAGTCCAAAATGATACAAAAATCACTGAACCCACAGACATTGCCAACATACTGGCAGACAGGTTCAGCGCAAACTTCACCCCCCTCTCCCCCCCAAAAGGAGAGATAACTATCCCAACTGAGTGTAGCCTCCCAGACATCTCAAATGCGCAGGTGAAAGCTGCTCTCTCTAAAGCTAAAAACACAGCATCAATGGGACCGGATGGGGTCCCCGGCTGTGTGCTACATGAACTCAATGAAGAACTAAACCCGCACATAAGGCAGCTGTTTAATCTTAGCCTCACCATAGGATATGTGCCCAAGGAGTGGCGTATGGCAACTGTGGTCCCACTCCACAAAGGCGGTGCCTCTACGGACCCTGGTAATTACCGCCCCATAAGCTTAACAAGCCTGGTCTGCAAAGCTATGGAGAGGATCATAATGGAACTCATAAACAAGGACATAGGGGACTTGCAGACCTTGGACCCAACCCAGTTTGGCTTTGTCAAGGGCAGATCTTGCCTTTTGAACTTGGTCGACTTCTTCGAAACAGTCACCAAGGCCATTGATGAGGAAAGGCAGTCCATACAGCCTACCTTGACCTTGCAAAGCTTTCGACACAATACCCCACTCGGGTATTATAGAGAAACTTACCAGCTTAAATGTAAACCCATATGTCACAAGATGGGTTGCAAACTGGCTAAAGGACAGAACCCACAGGGTTAGAGTTGCTGGAGCCATGTCAGACTCCAAGCCGGTTACAAGTGGAGTCCCACAGGGCTCAGTCCTTGGCCCCCTATTGTTTGGCATCTACTTCTCAGAAGTACAGGCAAACATAGGAGGACTATGGCTGACAAAGTTTGCGGATGACTGCAAACTGGGTGCCATAGTGGATAGTACATCGGATGCAGACATCCTTCAGAGGGGTCTCACGGAAACTGATAGTTGGTGCCAGAGCCATGGCCTGAAGTTAAATGCAAAAAAGTGTATAGTCATACCCTTCGGGAAAAAGAAGGTAACCCCAAGCTACCATATAGGTGGCAACCCACTAAGCACAGAAGAGGTTATCAGGGACCTGGGGACCCAGGTTGACAGTGGCCTCTCGTTTGACACTCACGTTGCTAAAGTGGTTCGAAAGACCTTCTACATTGCCCACCTGATCATGAAGGGATTCACATCCAGATCAAGTGAGGTCATTGTTCCCCTGTACTCTTCACTTATCAGACCAATGATCGAGTACAATGCCCCATTCGGGATGTATCTCACCCGACACCTGCAGCAATTGGAGAGACCCCAAAAGTTCCTCACCAAAAGGATAAAGGGACTCCAAAACCTGTCATATGCTGCCAGACTGAAGAAACTCCAACTCTATTCAGTTGCATACCGTCTGCTCAGAGGTGACCTGTGCCTGACATACAAGGCCATGACCAACCCGGAATTAATGGACATGATCCACCTCAAAAATCCAAATCCACCAAAACCACTAGAGCAAGAGACTTAAACCTTAGCACGGATATAAATAGGACATGCTGGAGGGATAGATTTATCACCCAGAGACTCCCCATGCTGTGGAATAAAATCCCGGTCCATGTGAGGCAGAGCACCTCGCTGGCTCTGTTCAAGAGAAATCTTGACCGGTGGATGGGAGATCGTAGGTTTACCCTGGGAATCATCTCTGTGTCACTACTGGACAGAGGCAAAACAAACTAATGGGCATAGTATTTCAAACATAAGGGGCGGCGTAAGCCACATAACTTTGGGCTAGGCTTATAAATGCCCTAGGGCAGTTAGCCTAGTATAAACCTATGAACCTATGAACCTATGAACATGGTATCACCCATTACCAACAGTTCAAAAGATAGGTGCAAGAAAACAGGATATAGTGGTCCATGAAAAGAAGACAAAAGTAGTATTGATAATTGAAATCACCACACCCAGTGACTACAGTGTCTTGTGTAAAGAGAGACACAAGGTCATAATATATCAGGATTTGCAGGCAGAAATGAGAGCAATGTGGAAAAAAGATACCCAGACAGCTCCAATAGTAGTAGGAACAATGGGTTTTATAAAAAAGAATATACACTCGTATTTAGATATGTTACCAGGACATGTAACCCCATATGAACTGCAGAAGGAGTCATTACTGGGCACATTGCGGGTACTGTGAAAAACACTTCTGGCTGACATCAAAGATTGAAGTAATACTAATTTCATGAACTTTAATGGTACAATGACTTAGGAATGGGGTCCATTCCTGTCATGGTATTAGAAACCCAAAAGATTTGGAGAAATTAAAAAAAGATTCTACAGGAATGAGAAGTTTACTAATTGGTTCTCTGACAGAACAGGTAATACATGGAACAGACTACTAAATTACAATAAAGCAAGTACTACTTTAGATATTTTTAAGAACAGCCTGGACACTTATTATGGGGACAATCATTTTGGTATAGCAGCAGGCTAGAAGTGCATTAATGCCCATGCTTGAAAGATTTGTATGTAAGCATACTGGTCACATGCTTTCTGATAATCATGATGTGCGTGGTTAACATCAGCATGTGGCACAATGCCCTACTATAGTGATGCCCATACTGTGGCACTAATTAGATTCACTAGCACAGTAACTGTGCCAATGGCCTTTGTTAGCATAACAAAGCATTG
This sequence comes from Protopterus annectens, assembly GCF_019279795.1. Taxonomy (NCBI): domain Eukaryota; kingdom Metazoa; phylum Chordata; order Ceratodontiformes; family Protopteridae; genus Protopterus; species Protopterus annectens. The sequence continues at coordinate 264,195,547 of NC_056746.1, read as the reverse complement.
GCACCATTTTGTGCAGCATTACTTATTACCATCTGATGATGGAATAGATATATTTCAATACAGATTTTGTAGGCCTGGGCCCTTAAAGTGTTAAGGAAGAAATCCTGCTTGGTAAAGTACCTTAGCAAGAGCAATAAATAATTCCTGTGATGGATGTCAGAGACAATGAAGTATGTGTTGTGGTTAATGTGTAACTAGAATCCATGACATTAGTATAGTACTGCATCATCTGCATGTCTATGCCTGTTGAGCAAAGAACAACTGTGCAAAATACAAAGCTTGTGAAAGACATGCCACAAGGGGTAAGGGGTTCCAGGGCCACATACTGAGTCTTGGCGTGGGTATTGGGGTTCCAGGGCCATATACTGAGTCATGACTTAGGTATTGGGTTCTAGGGCCACATACTGAGTCTTGACTTGGGTATGGGGTTCCAGGGCCAAATACTGAGTCATGACTTAGGTATTGGGCTCCAGGACCACATACTGAGTCATAACTTCAGTACATAGATGGAGGGAGCCTGTACAGAGCATTAACTGCAGCTGATGAGTAGCTGCATATGTTATGACTACAATACATTTTATTTTACATCTTTAGAAACTCATCTCTATATTATGTATTCTACCAATTTCTTCCCTTTCTATATATTCATTACTACAGTATTCATTACCATTGTCTTTACAACTCTAACTCATTGTGTACAGATCTATAACTGATCACTGCTACAAATGATGAGTTACCAAGTGTATATTTTACTTACTGCTTGGAAAACTTCTTAGATTATTGCTGACATCTTATTTTTAGTGATTTCAGAATGTTTATATTCATTGTCATTATCCAATTTTTATGACTATGTTCTCTATAAATCCTCCTTGTGGCCCATGTCATGTCTAAATAGGGTCTTCAGAAAGGTGAGTTTATCAAGTTAACAAATGTAAGAAATAAATAAATGCCATACACACCCACTACATGCCAAATGCTTGACATGTTTTGGCCTCAGGTGCAGATGTACTGGCATGGCCACCCAAGAGAAGCAGACCTAGAAAAGGTCACTAGCCAGGAGAATGAAACTCTACTGCAGACCTTCTTCACACAAGGCATACACCTCCTGGGCAAAGGTGCCACACACTGGTTTGAATGGCACCAGATTTGGCAAGGACTGTTGCAGGATGTGAATACTGTTGAGAAGCCATACTGCAACCAGCCTGATGAAGGGTTACTGATATAATACTCGGTGCAAGGAAAAAGGCACAGATCACTATGAGCGACAGACTCTCCACAGGGGTGGGCCACATACCTCTCAACCTCTTAGTGCAAGAAATCTGGACAAAGCCCAACAAAATGGGGGGGAGGGGAACATACACTTTCTGAAGGATTTGAAGACTGAAACTCAAATGTATATCATTATTTGGTGACTTCAATCATCAGATCATCCCAGTGATTTGCCAGAAAACCACAAATTTTATGAGTAACAAACCAAAAATATGAGCCAAAAATCTCAACATTCTGCAAAAATCTGTACAGTTGAGAGATATGGTGGGCCCACAACACTGAAGTGACTCACTGAGGCAGAGAAGATTTTAGTATCACTCATTGGCGAGGGAAAAGCTCTGATAGATCACTGAGAGACAGACCCTCCACAGGGGGTAGGCCACCAGCATTGAAATGACTCATTGGGGCAGAGAAGATTGTAGTATCACTCATTGGCCAGGGAAAAGCTCCTTAAACTTAGGTTTGGCTTAGACATGGAAGCTGGGCTGGCACCACCCACCTGTGTGTCACGCAGTGAAACACCAGGCTATTAATGTCCATTATAGTACAGTACAACAAACTCTGCTGCTTGTTTGAAGGAAAGCAGTAACCTAGACCATGTTCCATACCTGTGTGATAACAACCTGCATGACAAGGTATGTCAGTCAAAGTATGCAGCAACTGTATCTTAATATATGTTTAGTAGTATTCATGCCACAGGGGGTTATATGGGCATGTGTTTTGGGGGCAGACAGTGGTATCATATGTGCACTCCTGCATTTTCAGATACCACTGGTGGAGCATATTGCACAACAGATCAGTATGAGGCTGACATCAGCATGGTACTTGTATCTGACAATAATGGCAACATGCAAGTGACACTGTCCAGTGATGCATGGATACTGTCCAAAACACTACAGGAGGAGGGGGTCACTCACATCTACCATTACAGTGGCTCCTGTAGAAGTACAAGCTGTCCATCCATCCACACCAGAGCATGACAGGCATGTTGTACCTCAGAGTTCCATATGGGCTCCACCTGTGTCCCCAGCATGCAGTGCATCAACAATGAGCACTACGTATGAGGTATGCATATCCACTAGAGCAGATAGAGACGGGGTGTTTACCACCACCAGTTTTGATAAAGCTGTAGCACTTGACCTTAACAAGCATACATGCAGGTCAATGATCCAGGCACAATTGGCTGCAACCCACAGCATCGTGGAGATGGTGAAAGTGCACTATTGTTTGTGTGACAAAGTGTACAAACTGCATAAAACTCCATAGTGACACTGAGTAGAAACCAGGAGGCATACAGTGTTTCTGAGGTTGCTGGTCGCACATGTTACCACTAAATGTGCCTCCATGAGACACACTACATTTAGTCTGCCTTCAGAGGCCATGACTTCCAGTTGCTTGAGAGGATCCCAATGTGGGGTGGTCTGTCACAGACCATTCTGAGCCAGACTACATTGATCACTGGTAAGGTGGCATCACTGTCACTTCTGGTCATGGGCATTGTCCATACTGGGTCAGCAACATTCTCCCATGTCAGCAACCAGGGTGCCTCATCAAACTATGTGCATGGTACTGTAGTTATAACCCCTTCCCTGTCACCTGTGGTCACATAGTCTGCCAGTCCTTGACTGTTTACCACATCATGGGCAGTGATGCCTATCAGGATACACATGGTATGCCTCAGCAGGGTGGACACTCATAGTCCTGTAATTCTGCATCCTCCTTGCCATGGACTGCATCAAGCCTTGACACTAGAAACCAATACAGTGGATGCCACTAGTGGTCAATTCATTGCAGCTGGAAATCAATGCTGAAGGACATGATTCCTGACTACCCACAACTCCCTAGGAATACATGGTTGGCGCCTGCACCTTCCATGACACTACCCCATCTCACAGTGTTGCAGTCACCTCTCACTCTTTGCAAGTGATGATGAGTGTGCCCTGTCCTACCTGTGTGGGTATGATGATGCCCAATGCACATTACCAGTCCAAGTATTGCCATGCCTAGATTGGAAGGGATACATTATGCATTGTTTTGTCATCTTTGTCATGGCCTGTAGTAATGAACCAGATGCCACCTCTTTGCACTACTACAATATACTGCAACTAGATCTGCCTCAGCTATGGTACTGCTGCTGCTCTTTCCTCTCCTGACTCTTCATTCTGATATTCTACTGCTGGTCCAACAGCACAGAAGGCTCTACCAAGATGTCCTCCTGCTGCTACATATGATTGTGCAATGGCAAGTTGTGCAGCATGTTACATGCAGCAAGAATCTTGCTGTACATCTCTGAACTGTATTAGAGAGCCAATTCTAATGTGTCTGGACATTAGAACTGACATTCAGTAATCTCAATATAGCCTAAACGATATGCGTTTCCACAGATGCTGTTTTTCAGGCCATTTCCTACATGGTTTGGGAGTTCTAGATAGAGTTGCAAACCAGGCTCCATAATATATCTCACCCTGCCTAAAACAACACACACACACGCGCGCACGCGCGCATGCGAGCGTGCACATGCACAAACACATATACACACAAAATAACATAATATATGTAACTGCTCCCTGTTTGTATAATATTTGCATGTATAGGGGTCCCCTTCAGTTGACCGATGATTCAGAAAATCAAAATTCATATGGCTGAGACCATATGATTTATATTCTGAAATGTCAAACTGCTTGTACTGGGATCACAGAACATTTGGGGAATTTGCCCTTTTCTCCACTGGTTTCTGATCTCAGAGGTGGTGTATATACTTAGCAGGGGATATGAGGGATGAAGGGAGGCTGCCACACTGAAAAAACACAGTTTTATTTGTTTGTTTTTCTGTGTTTCAGAACAGCAATCATGTGATCTCAACCATAGGAAGTTAACAGTTCTGTAACTTTGATGTAAACTAGATCTGTGTATAGACCTGTCTAACTAGTGTGTGTGATCACCTACCTGATCTTGTTGAAAATTCCCTCACAGAAACCTTTACTATAGGCTGAACATGTGCCAAATGTGTGAATCATGAGAACATCTCAGGTGGCATATGGACACATTGTAAATAATGCCATAGTTATTTCAGACTACCTCGCAGTTCAGGGAGAAGAAGTCCTTCTTGTTAATTTATTACCAGTCTTCTGGACCAGGTGGAGCCTTGATGGCAATGTGTCTACAATCTATGGCTCCAACAGCCTCAAGTAAATGAGCTATGTTGTAAAATACCCACATGGTGCCGAATCTCTCCTCTGCAGTACTAGGGAACCAAATATGCTCTTGCACACGTTGTAGCATAACATGGAGGAACTGGTTTAGGATTCAGGAGGCTGACACCGCCTTGTATCCCCAGAAGATTGTTAAAAGGTTGAGTAACTAAGAAGGTTAAATTGACCCATGCCATACTCTGAATCCTCCTTTATTCTGCTTGTGGACAACACAGTTTGTCTCAGACCCTAACTTGCAGTCTCCTGTCCACACAGAAATGGCCTATAATCTGCTGGTGTGTGATCTACTGGCATGCCATGCATGGTCTGTACCTCCTCTTTTTTGCACAGATGGCTGTGATGCCCAGCATTGTGGGCTCTGGCTTAATGGCAGCTGCTAGCTAATAATGTTGTGCTGCAGCTATTGCTAATCACAGCACCGCACCTTTAACATACACCACAAATTGTGATGTTCAAAATGGGCATGCGGCTCATTTGCATGAAATTTTTCATTACTGACTTATAAACATAATCTCACCTACCACTCTATTTCCCTCTTTCGTGACTATGCTGTTGGTGTCTTAGAATCATGCATACACTGCATGTTGCTGCTTCCCATGGTAACTTGTGCTGTCAATGTGCTAGTTGTCTATAAATATCAGCCTAAGTGTTACAAAGCCTGCACTCCATATCATTTCCCCATTTTGTAGAGCAGCTCAATGCAATGTCTGAATGAAAAGTAAGCCTTGGAGCATCACCAAAAGTTTGGTTTTCTTCATGGGCATGAAGAGATTCTTAAACTAAAATTTAAATGATTAATTTATTTGCATTTATTTACTGGGAAAGTCCGTCTGAGCCAAAATCCCTGTCCAGCTGAGGATGAACACTCATAGGTTCATAGGTACATACTAAGTTAATGACCACAGGGGCCTTTTTAAGCCTAGCCATGAATCCCAAATGTATCAGACAAGGTTAGGCACTTAATATTATTCTAAGGGGTGTATGTAGGCTAAAGACTGAGTGGTCAAGCATTTACAGGCTGTTTTTGTCCATTAGGGACATAGGTCCCAGACCAAGGGTGAATTTCTGATTCCTTTCTAACACTCTAACACTCTCAAAAGACAAAAAGAAAGCAGGCATTTGTCATTTTCATAAGTTAGGAATGCATCTGAGGTGGTTTAATAAAAATGGCCAAGTTGTAAGCAGGTCTCTTCCCCCCACACTTTCCACTGGAATTTCTATCTCTTCCTTAAATTAACTTTATGCACACAAAGGAAGGTACTTTGTGTAACAATAGAGCCTTCTCTTCCTCTGTCATTCCTTGCTGTTACTCCTTCTCACACTTATGTTCTCTACTTTATACTCCCGGCTATCTACCTTGCTTCTAGTATTTGCCACCTTACTATCACCCTTCCTGCCATCGAACCTTTTCTGTAAACTTAGACTCTTTTGTGTCTGAGCCTACATAACTACTAACCTTGTAGTCACTCCTGCTTCCCTGCTTAATGTTAGCACTTCCATAATACCTACTGACTTGTCTTAGTTTCATTTGCATTAAGCTCATCTGACTGATTACTTCTGCATAGATCAGAAATACTGCTGTGCTGCACTCTTGTAATCTGCTTGATTTCATGCACCGTATTATGTTTAAAAATTAATAACTACTTAAAAATGATCTACTGTCCTTCTCATGATCAAAATGCTGCAGTGCAATTGATTTACTTTGTAACTCTTGTCTGAATCTGGACAGGGTGTCATGGTCTGGACATGCCCACCCACCCAGCAATAGACTTTGGAATTCTTTATACTACCACCTTCGGACCTCATACCATGAAGTAAGGTAGTATGCATCTCTATCCTAAAATGTCATTTTAAAGTCATTGTGTACAAAACTACATTTGTGGTCAGACTTCAGCCATGATAGTGGCATAGAGTAGGAGGTGTGTCCCAGTAGGTAATAAAATAAAAGCCTTTGCAAGTTAAGAGGAAACTTTCACAAACTGGAACAAACGTTTTCAGAATTTCCATCATAAGGTCATTCCTGCTGATATGGGAGTGTTATTGTGAACCTCCTTCCTGAAGGATGATTTTTATGGTCATTGAGTTAAATCATCTTTCAGAAAAGAGCTTTAATATATAAACATATACATAGCTTCTTACCACCTATAACATTTGCCAGAATCCATCTGCTTGTCAAGTACTGAATAACATTCTACACAACTATGACTCTACTCAGTCATTACAATCCAGTGATCAAAAACTCCTCTCTAACCACAAGCCTGTCAAATCTGCTGGGCATTGTCCATACTCATACTATGTTGCTAAGTCCTGGAACTGCTTATCTCTATCCATCAGATCAATACCCTCCCTACAAACCTTCAAAACATTCTGAAAGACTTCCTTGCCAAAAGCTGGCTCTGGTCTTACTCAGCATCAGAATAAACTATATCCCTGAATGTGGACAAATACCTGTTTATACCTTATTTCTCCTTACTCTCCCTTCTTCACACACTTCCTTACTTCAGTCAGTTTTCTCCCCTGTCTTCCTCTCTAAATATACATAAGACTGTTTTTCTCTTACTTCGTCTTACAATTCTTGTTTGTATTATACTAACTAATCTTTAATTTCTCTATAAATTGGATAAACGTTCTCTAACCATTATACTATTGTCATATAACCTGTATCTTTTCTTAAGCAATGTTTCCATATTATGTTTAATTTAGTATAATTATTTAAACTGTATTTGTTTTTTTAACAATATCTTTAAAGACTGTAAAATTATTATTCTTAAAGTGTTTTGTAATACTTTGGAAATTTTCTCCCTGGGCCTCTGCTAAAAATGGACTTCTACCCAGTCGGACTTTCCCGGTAATCAAATGTCGGTAAATAAATAAAAATATAAATAAATTAATAAATATAGCATTGCTCATAAGAACTAGATGTCATGGTGATCAGTGTCAGATCTACAAGGAAAACATTAGCTTCAGGGGAAAATACTCACACTTCAGATTTAGTGGAAATTTAAAAAAATAGCACTTACATAAATTCTATGTGACATCTCCTTTTACTTAATCTAAGGGCATTTATTTTATTATGCTTTATGCATAATTATACACAGTCAGAAGTTTAACTTAATTATTTCAATCATGTACCAAACTGCGATGAAACATGCTTTTCTAATGTAAACTGAACCCTGTTATGAACTGTTTACAGTCATGAGTAGCTGAGTATTCTTAGAAAAGCATCCAAATCTGACATGGTGTTTACAGTTACTACTAACTGTCCTTATTTTAACTACCAAATTTACTATGAATCCTAGCTACCAAAAATATTTGCATCATTGTACCCAGGCTACTCAGTGTATAAGCATATTATTATTTATTATTTATTCCGTCACATATTGCCTACTCAGAGATGATCTCTGCCTAACATACAAAGCTATGTCTAACCCAGAGCTGTTGGACATGCTCCACTTAAAGAAATCCCAATCCCACCGAGCTACATGCTCTAGGGACCTAAACCTTGTCACCACAATAAATAGAACATGCCGGAGGGATAGATTCCTGTCCCAGAGACTTCCCATACTCTGGAATAAACTACCTATCTATATCAAACAAAGCTCCTCATTAGCACTCTTCAAGAAAAATATTGATGATTGGATGGGAAATAGGAAATTCACTCTGGGGATCACCTCTGTGGCTCTGTTCGACAGTGGCACAGGAAAATAATTTTCTTGGGTGGCAAAAGCCAGGGTACCTTTTTGGCTGGGCTTGTATAGGCCCCAGGGCCGATAGCCTAGTACCTACCTATTAACCTATGAACCTATATGTGAGAAAAAAAAGCATATTTTTGCAAGAAGGAAAACCCCACTGCTTATCCCATACCTCCAGAACTTTATTATTTTCACATTGACGCTGTTTATCCCACTGGTTTCTGAGATGCACTAATGTCAAATGGGTGTATGATATTTCTTCACAGCGAAAAAATGTCAAAGTACAAATCATTGAATTCAAATGGTCGATCATGAATACTTTGAAAAAGAAAAAAAATGAAAAACAAATCTGTGTTTGCAGGGGGCCAACCCCCTGGGTTGTGTACCTCTGATCACATAACTATTTTGCTAATTTGAGAAAAAGCCAGTAAAATTTATCAAAATTCCCGGCATTATTTTGATGAAGTCCAGAGTAATTATAAGAGGACAAAAGTACTCAACAATAAATAACATTTTTGGTCCATGAGGTTATATTAGTAAGTCATTTTTTTTTTTTTTTTTTTGGTTCTTGGTTATAGTGATTTATTGACCTTCCTCAGTGTTTTTCAGACATTCTTCTGTTCTAACATTCCTGGCTTTTCCTAAGTGAGACTAAAGTACAGTAGGGATTGTGAAATATGCCTATTCCTCACTGTAGTGTGATGTCTGAGTTGGTACATATACTTATCAGGGAGAGTGTGGGGTGCACCCCATCCCACAAAAAACAATTTTTTTGTCAATATTTTTTATGATTGATCATTTGGGTTTGATTGTGTATGTTTAGGGTTTATGGCACTTTGATGAAATGTCATAAACCTGGTCAGACTTCCTAGAAATTAGCACTAACTCCATGGGACCTGATAATGTACTGAGCATCTCTCTGTCAGTATAGAACATATTGTGTCACTGATTCACTCTCAAATGTGTTCAACCTTTCAAATGGATTCCTACCAGAGGGTTGGAAAACATTTGTGACAATCCCCCTTTTTAAGGTTGTCCCCATCTCTGATCCAGGAAACTAGTCCAATAAGCCCTACTAGCCTTATCTGCAAGACAGTTTTATTTATTTATTTTATGAAATATATCATTACTGACTTCACAAGCAAAGAAACTGGAAGCTTGAAATCCCTTGACCCAAACCTGTGTGGGTTTGTGAAGGGTTGACCCTGTCTAATGACTCTTGTGAACTTCATTAAAAACAGCGTACACATCTTAGCTAGATCTGACTGCAGCATAACATCACCCCACACTTTGGAATTATGGACAGACTAAGCAAACTGCATGTAAATTCATTTGTCACCTGCTGGATATCCTACTGGCTAACAGCTAGAACCCATCAAATCAAGACTGGTGACATACTCTTCACCAAAAAGCATATCATCAGTAGGGTCCCCCATGGCTCTGTGCTGGGTATTAAGGTTGTAATATGTTGCAAACAACTTATACAATCTTAGCAAACACTCAAGTTACACACATATTGTCAGCAGCATTTTGTTCGTCCATTTTAGAGCTTTGGTATGAGGCTAAGCAATTCTGTCAATGTGGCACTTAGTTATTGAGGTTTTAGAGAAATATGATATTCAAGCTGAGAAAGTCTGTGGACATCTGCAAACTTGGAGCCATCATCATATCGTCTGCTGGCTACCAGATCTTACAAGAGGGTCTATCACATAAAAACACATGGTACCAGAACTGAGCCCTAAGCTTAATACAAAAAAGTGTATCATTGTGTCCTTTGCTGGTTCTCTTGTACCTATCACACAGATGACACATGCCTCTAGAGAATCATTCCATTATTAAGGACCTGGGCACCTTCACTGACAATGAGCTTTCCTTAGATCACCATGTCTATTTGGTAGTTAGAAAATCCTCCTACCTAGCCCTGCTAATTAGCAAAGGTATAACCTCCTGATTCAAGGATATTATTGTTCCTCTCCACACTTCTCTTATTTTGTCAATAATTTAATATAATGCTGCATTCAGACTGTACCTAGCCAAACATGTGACCCCGCTGTTCCCTAATGAAATCAATGACCTTCATTCTATATCCTAGGCAGAAAAACATGAAAGCCCAGTGATACCTCCAGGTGTTTCTGTAGTTACATCCTACTAATGCCTGTAAGCACCTAATATTATATTGCCTATTCATAATTCCATTAATAATTTCCAAAATCATATTGTATACAAGTTGTAAAAAATATTTTATTTTAAACATTACATTGTAGACAATACAAGTGCACTAATACTTCACAATGATCTAGTGCAGGTGAAGAGATATTTGTTGTTCATATAATAATTATTTATATTATCATATCATTTTATATTTCCTCTAAATATATCAACAACCAAGTGGCACAAAGATAAGTGTTTTGCCTCACACAAAGGCTCTCATTTGAACTTGAGTGATTGCTAAGATATTATAAGTTGTTTACAACATATTAGAAAATTAATAGTTACTCGGCTGACTTCATTAACAGCTACACTAAGTGCTGGTATAATTTTGGCTGCATGTAAAATGAGATTTGGTATTCATTAAACAGATCCTACATGTAGTCTACATTCTAAACATATCTACAAGTAGTGTAGAGACTCAAAACAAAGGGAAATGGCAGAATATACTAATTAAAACATAAAGAGCTGAATTACATGCCAAGTAACTAATCAAACATGGCAGAGCTCTTCAGGAAACTATAAAGCAATCGTTCACACTCAGTGCTCACTTTTGCCCTAAACTCCAAAACCCTTTGCAATACAGGCACAATTGCACTTAAAAAATGTTTTAGGGATTGCTGCTGCATGTGCAAGATACTTTGAATCAAGGTACTGCCACTGTTGTTTATAATCCGTTTAACTTATGGCTTTTATGACACAGAAAACTTTACAGCAAAACCAGGTAGACAGAAACAATGTAGTAAATATGCAGTCTATTCTGCCCTCATCTAAAGCCTGAGGTAAGAGTAGAACCTGACTGAAAAAAAACACATAATTGCTTATCTCCTTATGCAAGTAGTTAATATGTCCTAAGATGACACATCTATCCTCCATACAGTAACGTTAGTAACACTGTATGACTGTGATGTCTACAATATCTACCTGTGGACTTTACATAATAGCATACAACAAAAATTTTACATTTCCACACATATATGGAGCCATAACTACATTAAAAATGTGCAAAGGGCAGTGCACAGTCATCTATCACTGACAAAGAGTGGTGGCTGGGGAGAATACATGACGGCAAGCCTAACATCCGAGAGGTGAGTGTGAGTTATTGAATTGTTTTGCTTACTTGAAAGTTCTGCAGTATACCCACTAGCATTGTCATCCATGCCAGAGCCAACATCAGCATACAAAATAATCAAAAATGAAAGTTCTATATTAGTACACACAAGTAAATACAGCCATCCAAAAAAGTAAAGGAAATGAAAAATGTACAGGTCATTTAAGGAGGACTATAGCTATGTAACTGAGTAGTATATTGCAACATTAACCATCAAAAAATACATAAAAAACTAAGCATATGCAAGTTGAGAGACATACATTGAAAGGGGAATATTTAATGCAGTACACAGTGATTGAAACTAGATTCATTTAAGGACTTGGGTATATGGGTAGATTCATATTGGAGTTTTTCTAATCATATCAACCAACTGGTTAATGATAGTTATAGAACTATAGGTTGTATACAAAGATTTATGAAGTCTAGGAAATCAGAAATGATGAATTCATTATTTATTAGTTACATTAGACCCAAACTTGAGTATGGAATAACAATTTGGTATCCTTATAAGAAAAGCTGCACTGTCCACTGTTTGCCTTAATTGTTTCAATTGAGACTGTTCATAGCTGTATTTGTCTTCAATATCCAAGTATCTATGAAATCATATGAAGCCTAAGGTTTTCACATATTCCTTTGCATATACATAAGGATTAGCTTCAGCTATTTAGTACTTTTCCCATAAGTGTGTATGATTATTAAAATGCCTTTGAATTTACTACTGTGAATATTGTGTGCTTCATGTATTTATGTATAGGCGTAGCAGCACTCTTCTCAGAATAAACTGGATAGAGTACAGCAGAAATATACCAATGGTATTCTGAGATGTGAAAATTTAAGTTAATATAAAAAACTAAAATATCTGAACTTGTACAGTGTCTCATATAGATATTTAAATGGAGGCCTTATTCAGGTATATATGGCATTTAAAGACAACTACCTCTAGGAATGTTTAGGGTTATTAAAAAGTGATATGAAATCATCAGACAACCTAGGTAGAAGATTCTAGAGGAGTGAGAAATGTATTAATTGAGTCTTTGAGTGAGTTTGTTAAATAAATAAAATAAATAAAAAGCACTAGTTTAGATAGTTTAAGAAAAACCTGGACACGTACTATGGGAACAACTGTTTTGGTATTATTGGCAGGCTAGAAGGACATTATTGACATTGCTTGATATATTTGTATGTATGTATATATGTACTTAACCAAAGCAATGTACATTTTTCCAGTACAGATGGGTAAAAGTGTTCTTGGATGTCTACTCTGAGCACAGTCATTTGTATATTACAGACTTAACACATTTGTAGGCTATGAACAGCAACCCCCTGACCTTGCTAGAAAGAAATACAACACTCTTCAGAAATAACTTGCTGGAGAGACATGGAAAATGTTCTATAATGTAATGCTACATTTTTCACAAACTTTTGTAATGTAACAAATGATGGATATACATGCCTATGCCATCAGCAAGGGACAATAATGCATACACTAAGCTAAGGGTGTATTGTGAAATACAATCCATCACTAAGTTTGAAATATAGCATTTTGTAAAAGAACAGCAAATTACCTTTACATTAAGCTAGTTGTGACACTAGAAACATATTTTGCAAGCAATTAACATCATTTAGCTCTCTGGATAAACAGTTACCCTTATCACGATACACATTTCTTTGCCTACACAATTACTTTGATATTGTGAAGATTCAGCTCTGTCAGCACTGTGAATATGCCAATGAGGTGTGAACTCATTAGCAGTCATGATTCTAAAATCTGCAATAAGTGCAGGAAATGTAAATATGGTGTAAGGATCTGCATAACTGCATGCACTCGCCTTACTTCTGCAAGGACAACACTGAGAAATGTTGCCTGCTAAGTGCTTGGAAGCATGAATGATTACTCTGACTGCAGTATCAATCAATGTGTGACAAGAAGAAGGTACTGACAAGAAGTATTGTGACTACCACTGACTGACGTAGGAGAGGAGTATTGCTGGCATTGATAAAAATTGTTTATGACAGCAGTTCCTGCCTCTGAATGCAATTGTGTCTGCAATTGTAAGGAAGTGGATTACTAATTGAAACATGTATCAAATGCAAGGCAAAGCACATTAGCAGTTTTGTTAGAGAACTGTAGATCCTTGAACAATGTTCACAAAATAAAGAGAGGCAATGAGGTGCTGTGTTCAAATATATATATATTTTTTTAGCCAATATCACAGCCATCCATACATCTAACTGAAAATTACACAGGACAAAGGTCAGGATGTTTTTATGTTGCTCCTGTAGTGTCATTTGATAATCACTATGTCACATACTGAGTATAAGTAACCTCTTTTTATCTTCACGGCATAATGTGTTCAGCATATAGTGATAAGACTCTGAACTGTGCCTTGTGAATTCCCTGGTCTCTTGGGTTTGTAATCCAGACATGGCTGCATTTGTATGAGCATAATGAGCATATGCTCATGTGGAAACATACCCAAGTTGAGGAAATATCCAAGGTATAAATGTTCACTACTTTTTTCATAATGTTCCTCTATTTCAGTGCCTTCTTTTCCCCTTTGGCTCTATCTCTCTGTCTCGTTTGCACAGTATTTGGCAGAGTGCACTCTGGACTTGCAGCATTCCCCAGCTGTGAGCTACAGTTCAATGCCTAAGGAAAAAGAAAAAAATGTAATTTAGGCTGTCTTCTGTAACACAAAAAAGCCTGGCAGTGGTGCACAGACGTCAGTATGCTGGAGAACTCAGGGAAGAGAATGAACCCTGTCATTTAACTTTTTCCCATGGCAAAAGGTGTAAGTGCAATGATCTTAGAGAAGCAAAACAGCTGATGCAGGATTCTAATACAGTGAAGTGATAATTTTAAAAAGGTGGGTTTGAATATATATATATATATATAAATATATATATATATATATATATATATATATATATATATATATATATATTTACTCACATTATGTAATATCATTGTGTTTTCTGAAAATCAACTATTCCCAGTATTGCTAACATGTGAGCTATTGCCTTCCCTTTTTCCATTATTTGGCAGTACCTACAGTCCTGATAATGTGTGCCAGAAATTAAATTTCTGATGTGTCAAGAAGATGTAAGAAGGATGAATGCATCACGGTAATACACTTCTTGCTCTGGCCATTGATAGGTATACTGTATACTTGAATTAAGTTTTCCTTTCAGATTTTTTTTTTGCAATATCAGTTTTTATTTATTTATTTATTTATTTAATGCCTTTTGCATTTGCACACAAACACGGTTCACTGCCTAAGGAAAAAAAAAATGAAAACTTTACTTTAGGCTGCCTTATGTAGCACAAACAAGCCTGGTGACATTGAGCAGCCATCAGCACTCAGTGAAGAAAATACACGTGTCAGGTAACTTTCTTGTGACACAAGGTGTAAGCACAGTGAGCTTACAGAAAAGGACAGTTGATGCAGGGCTGGAATCCACTTAACTATTAATTTTATGGAGGGGTTGTCTGAATACTAATGTTCTCATATTTTGTGATATCCTTTTATTGTTTAAAAATCAGCTATTGTAAGCATTGCTAACAACATGTGTCTGTTGTCTGTCTACTTTCACATTATGTGTCATTAACTACAATTAAGAAAATGTGTTCCACAAAGTACATTGCTAATTTTGCAAGGAGATGGTAGATGGATGAATGTGTCACTTGAATGCACTTCTTGCCCTGGTCATTGCTAGATATTCCCATTGATTGAATCAATTTTATTTATTTATTTTATTATTTATTTATTTAACATTTGTTAACCAGGAAAGTCTGGCTTGGAACTAAGCCATTTTTCAGTGGAGGCCAGGGGAGGAATGCTCCAGATGCATGTCTTTGCAAAATAGGAGGAAACTGAAGTACCTAGAGGAAACCCACATGAACATGGGGAGGACATGCAGAATCCACACAGAAGGCAGTCCAGCTGAGAATCGAAACAAAGAACCTCTTGCTGTGAGGTGACAACATTACTGCTGTACCACTGCAGCGTCCAAAAAAAAATTGCTATCAGCTTTTTTTATCTGTCATGTGTTTTTTTCTAATGTCTTTTGCATTTGTTTTCCACTTGGCAGCAAGTAAACACAGTTCATTGCCTAAGAAAAAAGTGAAAATTTTAGTTTAGGCTGCCTTATCTAGCACAAACATGCCTGGGAACAGTGTGCTTTTACCAGCACTTTAGACAGAATTGAGAAGAGAAATTCCTCCTGTCACTTACCTATGTCTGTAGCACAAGGTGTAAGTGCAGTGACTTTAAAGAACACCGATTCAAATCCAGCTAAAAAATACTTCTTACAAAGGGTGCCAGAATCTCATTTCTATCAACATTTCAATTAGGAGTGTAAAACTAAAGGCAAATGTGAATGTTAAACATGTTTATTGCAAGCATTGTATCAGTGATACTTGTATAACTAAATTTTTCTATATAGCATATATCATTATTACATATCTATGATGGGCACAATATTTTTGTTATAATCATTATGACTCATCATGTAGTCTAACTATATGTTTAGGACAGTATGTCTTGTGAAGTATTATGTAACATACCCCAACTTGCATTATTCAGGTCATGCAACTCCATCTATTTGAAATACATTTACAAACAGAAATACTGCTGTTTACTTAGGAGTACATTCCCAGGACTACTTAAATCACACATATGCAGGCCTTTCTGAAGTATATCTCCATTCATTTTGAAATGAGTAAATATCTAATTACCATGCTGAAAAGGAAGGTCTCCTGTGGCAATGAGAATTAATAAGCCAAGTTTTAATTTTTGTATTATTTGTCCCATGGGTCCAATTTCCAGATGGTAAAACATAATTTAATATTGTGTAAGTCCCAACATCAACATATGTCACAATTTGTCCTTTTTTCCTCCCAAACATCAAGAATTACAAGCGAAGTCATTAAGCATTTCATCGTTAAACATTGCAACATGTGTCAATCATTTGAGCATCATATATGGTAAATCTCACTGCTATCTTTCACACTTTTAGTACTATTTGATGTAAGTATTGTCAATATGTCTGCCAAAGAATACATATGCTTTCAATTGTGCAAATGCAGTTGACATGGCTGTGCATCCATGCACACAATCTGTTACATGTGAGATCTGAAGTGAGCACCAAGCCAGACATATATTGTTAGCTTGACTTCAGCATTCACTTCAGCATTGACTTGCTGACTCCTTGAAAGGACTTCTCATGAAGCACTACAGCTATAGACTGGTGCAGGGGGTAATACCATATGTCAGTATAAGGCGGAGGCTTTGAATAGCTTGGCCAAGGCTGTCTCCAGTGCAACTGGCATTCCACACACTGGGAAACAATGTTATCCCCACTATAGTGGCCTAGAAAGCTCAATCAGAACCGCATAAGTTGATGGGAGAATGAATTTAGGACTGCAAATGCCCCTCAGTAGTGTAAGTATACTGCCCTATGATCTGTCTATGATATGACATTAATTATTTAGCCAGCCAACGCAGTTATTCATTATGCTTTTATATATATATATATATATATATATTTTTTTTTTTTTTTTTTTTTTGTACTGTACAGCTGCAGAAGAAATAACAGCAAACTGTGAGGTGCACCAGGACAGGCTGAGTCACCACAGAGAGGCATGAGGTCAGTATGCCTCAGGTCTAAATGCAAGCTACATAAGTATTTTCAGTCCCTCACTCCATAACATCTTGATGAGGCATATCTCAACCTTGATATCAATCATGTATGCCTTCTCCAATACCTCTTGCTGCTTTCATTAGGCAATGAGAACACCAGCTTAACTGTGTGTGTGTGTGTGTGTGTGTGTGTGTGTGTGTGTGTGTGTGTGTGTGTGTGTGTGTGTGTGTGTGTGTGTGTTTGGGGGGGTTAATACTGAGAAGCAGTAATTTAGTTTCATTACATGGTAGTATTTCTAAAATATTAGCACCCGCGGTGGTGGTGCTGTGGTAGCGTTGTCGCCTCACAGTAAGATGCTGTCCAGTTCGATTCTCAGCTAGAGCATCTTCTGCGTGGAGACATGTGTGAATGAAGGTTGAAGGTTGTGTGTCAGGGCTGGTAACTCGGCATGTAAAAATCAACTACCAATCATTAGCGGACTGGAGTTCCGCTGTGGCAACCCCTAACCAGGAAAAAGCCGAAAGACACAACAACATTTCTAAAATATTAGCAGCAATAATCAATGCTGAGAACAATTCAATTATGTTAAGTGCAGTTATTACACGTGAATGCATATATCCTGTATGGTCTAGAGAAATAAAGGCTGCTATTTCTTATATCTTAGAAGAGACACTTTTTTTATTTTAATTTACATTAATACCTTCCCACCATATCTGGATATGGCAAAAGTGTGCAACAGTCAATTATCCTGTTTATGTATTACAAGCAAGTGTGTTGAAAAAATAAAATAATGTGACATGCCATGGATCTAATTCTCTCTATTTTTTGCCCCCCCAACCCCATTTCTCTCTGTCTCTATCTCCTTTATTTCCTGCGATTTTATAATTTATTAACATTCTGCTGTTTGCATATCTTGTTGCTGAAAACAAAATGAGCAACAGTGCAGAGAAGAAAACCAAGCAATGTGTCTCAGCCCGCCATACCTCCACAGATACCAGCACAGACACCTAGCGCACAGTTTCACAACCTGTCAGCATTGCCTCAACAATCCCTGCTGCACCTGCTCCATCTGTGTCAGGTAGCTCTGATCCATCTACTGGTGCACTGTTACCTTCCAGGAGCAATACAAGTGGAGGTAGCAAGTTTGTCACCTAGCAGGAGCAGACAGGGCTGGTTGAAGATGTAATGGAAAGGAGCCTTGGTGTCTGAATCAGCAGGGGTGAAAAGGTAATTTCCAGATTGCCAAACTGCTGCCATGTCCAGCACTGACTCAGGCAACTGACACAGGAGACAGTGATGACAGTTCTGATGGTGAGGACAAGATTCTCACTGTTCTCAAGCTGGACATGGATGTGTCTACAATGTCCCCTACTTCTCTTCAATCACAGTGTCCCCCAAACGTTTGTGTCTATCACCATCCCTGTCTGTCTTGTATGTCCTTTATGTCTGCAACTAACTAACCTTACCAATCTGATCCTGAAATTCCTAAGTCTCTTCCCCAACATTCCTCTCTCTATAGAAAAATACAGAAAATGGTCACATGTCTCACAAAAAACTGCACCCCATGCATAATGCTCCACTTCACTAATGTGTCTTATGGACACACTTGATTTGGTCCAATTGGCTATACAAAATCATTCTGTTTTTGTCACTCATCCCTAATATGGTGACCCTTAAAAGGCATGATATTCTACTGTATAATTCATTCTATGTTTATGTTTTAAACAAAAGTGCATAGCTATGGTGCTCTCCCACCACCTTCCTTCAAATTCCTGCATTCTTTTCCTTGGTCCTACCCTCTGCTTTCCCCCATTTTCACCACTGCTCCATCAAACTCTGTTTCGCACATTTAATCTGGTCAAAAAATAGAATCACACACAATATGTGCCCAAAAATGTCCCTTGGAAAACCGTTCACTTTTAGTGCTCAGTGTCTGCATGGAGGCTGGCATAGCACATCAATGCACTGGATCCTGTATAATTTCCAATGGCAAAGGCTGAAGATTTTAATTTCAGCCACAGTGTCCAATAACTCTCATACATATGTACTTACATCTCCTGCACTATGGGAATACAGTATAAAGGCAAACTGAAACCTATAGACTAAAACCAAACTATTACTTTTCCCCAAATCTCTGTCTCTCTCATGAAAAAAAAAATAAAGTCATTATCTTAGAAACACCGACGTCACTTCTTGTAGCAGATTATAGGGGATGATAGTGGATGATAATCTTAAATCTGACCTGCATGTACAAAATTGCATAAGAAAAACTCTCCAAAATCTAGGGATGGTTTACAGAGCCAAAAACATTCCTCAGTGCAACTAAAACTACAATTGACACTACTTATCTCCTCCCCACTGTTACTTATGGCACTGCCATCCTTATTAAACTTCAGACATCGCAAAAATCAAAACTTGAGCAATCTTATAGCTAAATTTGCAACAACTAACCCCTTTCAGTACCTAACACTGTATAGCACTAAAAGTCTAAATTGGTTTGAACTACCCCATCAACTAACATGTACACAGTTTCTTGCCACCTATAAAATTATCCAGCATCCATATGCTTGTCCAGCACTAAATAACATTCTACACAACTATATTCTCAGTCCATCTGTATGATCCAGTAACCAAAAACTCCAGTCCATCCGCAAACCTATCAAATCTGCTGGGTATTGTCTATACTCGTACCAAGTTGCTAAGGTCTGAAACTCCTTACCTGTATGTATCTGGTCAATAACCTCCATACTATCCTTCAAAACTATTCTGAAAGATGTCCTAGCCAAAAGCTGGTTCTGTTCCTGCTCAACACCAGCATAAACCATATCATTAAATGAGAACACGTACCTATTTATACCGTACACCTGTTACTCTCTCTTCTTCACTCACTTCCTTACTTCTATCAATTTCTCACTCCTGGCTTTTTCTCTAAATATATCATAAACCTGCTTTTCTCTCACTCCATATTGTAATTCCTTTAATTTCTCTATAAACTGGCTAAAATTCCTCTAAATAATAAATCATTGTCATATATTTGACAATACCTTTGATAAGAAAGATCTAAACCTAGCCAGCTACCAAACAGAGATCAAAGCTTGCAACTGGTCTCCCCTAAAATACCTACCTCTTGATGAAGCAGTCTCATACTTCAATAATAAATTCTTGCAAGTTCTAGATCACCATGCCCCCTCTCGTATTATCAAAGCTAGAAGCAAACCTGCTCCATGGCTCACCAAAGAGACCAGGCAAAAAATGCTACAGAGAAATAAAATATGGACCAAATGGAGAAATACTAAAAACCCTATTGACCCCCAAAACGTTAGGCAGCTTAGAAATGCTACAAAGAAACTAATACTCCTAGACAAAAAAAAAAACGTTACCTGAAATTCCAACAAGCACAACATGAAAAGCCACAAAACTTCTGGTCAGGTATTAATAAACTACTTCATCCA
Source organism: Protopterus annectens (assembly GCF_019279795.1). Lineage (NCBI taxonomy): Eukaryota > Metazoa > Chordata > Ceratodontiformes > Protopteridae > Protopterus > Protopterus annectens. Next base: position 264,174,960 of record NC_056746.1, on the reverse strand, counting down.
GGAAGTTCCAAAACACCTGCTCCTTCTAATCTGACTCAGAGTTCTCCCAACCATATTGCTGATGCCTTTAACAAATTCTTTTCTGAAACAGTCACCTCACTAGCTAATACCTTGTTACCTGCTAGCACCCTGGCACTGATCTCTCAAATCAATAAAACCCCCACTTTAAAACTGCACCCAGTCTCAACATCTCACATCCTTACCCTACTTCTGAAACTTAAACCCTGCACACCTGCCGCTGACCACCTACCAGCTGAGTATCTGCAAATGGCAGCTGGAGTACTTGCCTACCCTGTTTCCATTTTAATAAATAGAACCATAGCTGAAGGCATTATCCCATCTCTCTGGAAAGTCTCTTATATCATCCCTTTACACAAGGGGGATCTCAAATGAACTCTCAAACTTCTGTCCTATAGCCCTACTTTCTCCCTTAGCAAAAATCATGGAAAGATGCATTCATCAGCAATTACTTGATCATCTTCTCCAAAATAACCTACTAGCTGACTGCCAGCATGGCTTTAGACCATATCACAGTACTACAACTGCACTCTTATCCTTCACAGACTGTATTAATAAAAATCGTAATAATAACCTACTTTCCTCAGCTCTATTCCTAGACCTCTCCAAAGCCTTTGAAACACTTAACCATCAACTCATGTTAAACATTCTCAAATCTCTCTCCTTAGACACTCTAGCAGTCCAGTGGTTTAATTCCTACCTAGAAAATATACAGCAAGCAGTTCTCTGAGACAATTACTTGTACTCACAGCTTCCCATCACAATTGGTGTCCCACAAGGCTCTATTCTGGGACCCCCTCCTCTTTTCCATTTTTATTAATGATCTGAAAACTTCCCTTTAACAATCCTATTGCATTCAATATGCAGATGACTGACACGTATCTGTGCCGCAGTTTCTTCTGCTGAGCTGCAGTCTAATACCCAAAAAGTATTTACATCAGCTGAAAATTGGTTCCATCAGTACTGTCTCCTTTTTAACCCCAAAAAAACTAAATTATTACTGTTCACTCCAACACAGAAGTCCTCTCCCATCAACTTTACAATTGTATCTAACAATGGCACAATTATATCACCTGACTCTAACACTAAACTTCTAGGAGTCACAATTGATCATAATCTTAACTTCAACTCACACATCAATTTAACCTTTAAATCAGTAAATAGAAAACTTGGCTTTCTCTATTGGCTCAAACCCTTCCTTACACTTTCAGCCAGGACTACTATAGCACAAACACATCTGATCTCTACCCTTCTCTATGCCTCTCCTATTTTTACCAATCTATCAAAATCCAGTTTTAACAAACTGGCAACCTCATACAATAACATTGCTAGATTTGCCACAGGTGCTCCATTTTGTACCCACCATTGCATAAATCTTAAACAACTAGGTGGGCTAGAATTACAAAACCAGCTGCTGCTTCAACAACTGACATTCATCCACAAGATCTTGTATCACCCCACAAATACTCCCATACTCAGTAACCTTATTACCCCTTATAAAAACCTCACAACTCTTCGCTCAGCTAACAAGCTACTAGTCGCCTCCCATAAATCACACAAATCTGGTGACTGCCTGTTTACTAACACTATTGGTTTTAATTGGAACAAGCTTCCTTGTGAACTCACCTCACTGGTATCAACACCCCTCTTCAAGAAGCAACTAAAAACCTTCCTGAATTCCCGTTGGCTATGCCCATGTACTAATCCGGACTGGCACTTTTTTTGGCCTCTTGCCTTATCACTGCTGCAAAAGTACTACTATTACTCCTATACCTTTCTTCTTCTCTAGCTATACATTCTTACTTATACAGATAGTTTGTCCAAGTTATTTTTGTGATCTGTGATTCCCCTTTTACTTCAATGTATACCTGGTACAAATGAGTTAACATCGTCTGTCTTTTTGTTATTCCATCTTTGCGTGTTAATCTTTCACAGTGTAGCAGTTACTTTTGTAATGGTGCCCTCCACATTTATGCAATGGTTCCAACTGATTTTACTGTATAAGCTTTTTATACTTGCTAAAGTATATAACTTGTAGTGGAGCTTTTCTCCCAGGCCTCTACTGAAAATGGACATGTATCCAGTTAGACTAGCCCAGTCAACAAATGTAAAATAAAATAAATAAATAAATACAGCTTGTATCTATTATTAACAAATGTTTTCATATTGTGTAATTTGGTACAATTATTTAAACGGCAGATGTTTTTGTATTATTTTTGAAGATTGTAAAATTATTGCTCATTCTCTCTATAGCAAGCACTTTATTGTACCGAGTATGACAGCTTAACAATGAGGTAATAAGAGTAGCACACCATATAGATGGTCCTACATGTCCCACAAGAAATACCATTGCTATTCCTCTCTCTATCTGTCGCTGTCTCTCTCTGTTTCACCCCTTCTGCTTCAGTAAGTTGTCACTGTCGTTCAGTTGTGTTATTTAAATTGTACAAAATTACAACAAATAAGTCTTTGTTTAGGTTGCACAATGTTTGTATCATCATCATCGTCATCATCAACCCTCCTTTTCCCATTTTTCTACATGGAGTTGGGGTGTCAGGTTAACTGTCACCATCTCTCTCAATTCAGTGCCACATTCCTGCTTTCTTCAACATTCATGCCTGACTTTTGCAGATCTTCTGTCACACAGTCCATCCACCTCTTTGCTAGACACCTTCATTTCCTCTTACCTACTTCCTGTCTGTCCCAAATCTTCTTCATCAGATTGTCTTCTGCTTTCTTGCACATGTGCCCAAACCACCATAATCTGTTGTCTTTCATCTTTTCTGCAATTAGAGTGATTTTGGCTACTGTTCTTTTGTCCTCATTTCTTCGTTTGTCCCACAGTGTACATCCTACCACCTGTCTCAGGCACTTCATTTCCATCACCTCTAGCTTCCTCATCTGTTCTGCCTTTACTGCCCAGTTTTATGTACCATACAGTAGTACTGGTCAAACCATTGTTTTATAGACATTACTTTTCAGCTTCTTTGGCATTCTTCTGTCACAGACTACACCTGCCACTCTTTGCCATTTGGCTGCAGCCCCTCTGATTCTAGCTTTGGCCTCTTCAGTCAGACTTCATTTTCCTCAACCACCCTCCCAGATATTGAAGCTGTTAACCCATTTCACTATTTTCCCTTCTATCTCATTTCTCAGCTTCTTCTGATTTCCCCAATTTGCTGCCATTACCTCTGTCTTATCTGTACTCAGTTTCATCCCATGTGCCTACAGTTTTGCATTCCATTGCCCTATTCTTTGCTGAAGTTCTTGCTCAGAGTCTGGCTGTAATGCCACATTGTCTGCATACAGCAACTTTGTTGATCTGTCCCCTCATACCTGTTTGCTAATGTAGTCCATCACTGTTATGAACAGCAGTGGACTCACCGCTGAACCCTGAAGCATATCCACTTCCACTGGGAACTGTTCTTTGAGATGAAACACTTTTCATGCTTGAGTCATTGGATCTTTGTACATAGCCTGCACTAATTCTATGAATGTTTCTGGGACTTCGAACCATCTCAGGACTGCCCAAATCAGTTTTCTTGGGACCTTGTCATATACTTTCTCCAAGTCTAGGAATGCCCAATTGGACTCTTTTCCTCATCTCTAGCTTCTTCTCAACTACCTGCCACACTGCAAATATTGGGTCAGTTTTGCTGCATCCTGAACTAAATCTGAACTGCTCATCTCCCATCTTACTTTCTACTACTCTGCATATCCATTTATCAATCATCATCTCCAGAACCTTCATGCAGTATGACAGGAGTTTGATACTTCCATACTGACCCACAGCTGTGGATGTTCCATTTGTTCTTGTATACTGGCACAAGTATGCTTATTCTCCAGTCATATGGGATACTCCTAAAAACCAGGAATTTGAACAAGTTATCTTGATTTCAGAGTGATATCTCAATTAATTCAGTCCGTTAATGTATGTCTGCTCTCCATTGGTTACACTTGCAACTATCTTACAATTTTGGTTAACCTATTCACGCATAATCCATCCCTGTTATTCTGCAGCGCACTGTCCTATATAGGAAGTGTCTGTATTGCCAGTGCACATGTTCTGCGGCGCACTGTCCTATGTAGGAAGTGTCTGTTTGTATTGCCAGTGCACATGTTCTGCGGTGCACTGTCCTATGTAGGAAGTGTCTGTTTGTATTGCCAGTGCACATGGTGCTGCAAGCATGAGACAAGGCAAGTGTGTAATCACCCAGAAATGAAGTGGAGGAATGTTTGACTGATAATCCACTACTTTACAACTGTGATTTCTTTGGCATTCCATACTGTAAAACAGATAAATGTCCCTCACGGTAACAAAGTGTACATGAAGGACAGCATATAAATCTTAGTCGAGAAGTATGTCATTACATAGGACAATCACAGTGCTGTTATGTTGTCCTTTGTACACATATGCATTTGTTCCAAAACCTGTGATGCATATTACTATATGCTCCAAGCAGTGGATTTTTGCCAACTACTACTGTACTGTTTCAACATCATTAAATTCAGACTTCTCCTGTGGTGCTTATGAACAGTACTGTAATCTCTAGATTTTATAACTAGATAGGTAGGAGGGTGAAGTCTGACAGTGGGGAACTTATATCTGTTATGTAAGCCTTCCTCAACAATAGTGCTGTATCCATGCACTCAGCAGAAGGCTTTAACATTGGGGAGATGCTTGCACCTCCTTATCCCACCGTTACCACAGACATTTCTTCTCCATCCCAATGATGATGTCAGAATGTCAAAATTGCACACTATGCCCTTACATCTCACAGCTCTCCTTTGGTGCTTGCAGCTAATTCTGTATTGTATCGATTATATAATTAAATAGGTAAGGGGTTTGAATCCAACAGTGGGCAAACAATGTTGTATACTGTCATGTACACTTATGTCTATAACAACACCCCTTACGTGCTGTATTTTGCCTGGCACAGGATTACTGTTGTATTAGTATTACCGCCAGGCAATAAATATTTTTGGAAACACAATGCTTACATCATGCAGTCAAAAAAGAACCATATCAAAGTAGTCGTATCATCACTGACTGTTGATACTGAGCTTTCTAGACTGCATAAGTACAGAGGGAGAAGGTTTGACTCCAGCAATGATGGACTACTGTCCATGGGTGTTTGTCTGTCATGCTGTGCAAGGAAGGCTTGTAAGGTATTTAGTATGTGTGGTTGAGTGTTACTATGCACTTCAAATAACTTCATACATTTTTAGAAGAACATCAATATATGAAAGAATGGTAATGTCACACATTCAAATCCGCATTCTCAAAATTGTAAAAGATCATCTCATATAACCTGCAGCAACTGGAGAGGCTGCAAACGTACTTCACAAAGAGGATCCTAGGCCTTAAAACTTGTTTTATATGGACAGACTCAAAAAACTCCAACTATTCTCTGTCTCATATCTCCTACTTAGAGGTGATCTCTGTTTGACTTACAAAGCCATGTCTGACCCAGCTCTGTTAGAAATGCTACATCTAAAGAAATCCCAATCCCACCACACCACACACTCCAGAGACCTCAATCTCATTACCACAATCAACACAGCATGCTGGATGGACAGGTTCACAACCCAGAGACTGCCCATGCTATGGAATAGACTTCCTATACATGTCAAACAGAGCACCTCACTGGCCCTCTTCAAGAGAAATCTTGATGAGGTGATGGAAAATAGAAAATTCACCCTGGGGATGAGAAATAGAAAATTCACCCTGGGGATCACTCCACTGGCTCTACTCGACAGAGGCACTGGGAACTAAGGTTGGGTGGCACGATGCCAGGGTAATCCTATGGCCTTGGCTTGTTAAGGCTCCAGGGCCATTAGCCTAGTACACATCTATGAACATATGTGCAGCGTGTGATTCACGTGTACAAACACCCATGTACCTTGTGATCAAATCCAGCCATTCCTGAGGCTCACTTGTTTCACTATGTCTGTGAATGTGTAGTTAGGCAACAATGTTTTCATCCTGCTATTTGCTGTCTCAACATATGGAAGGAGATTCCTATTACAGTGATTTCTGCTACTTTTTCATACAGAAATGATTTATTTGATCACGATGATGCCATGGGATAACATTTGTAAATACTAAGGCTTTGCCTGTTCCGTGAGGACATGAGAACTTTGCTCTGTATGGTTGTGTCTTAGTAATACATGTGTTTGAATCCATGAGTATCCACACATTGTGCCTAATTGTCATTTTCCCATCACAGTGACAACTGTATTATGTATCTCATGTTTCTGGGTATACCTGGCAGCAGGCAATGTTGTGTGAGAAACACACTTATAGCAACACTATTTTAAAGAAATGGCAAGTACTTATCTCCCTTGTAGCAAAAAAATGCTATCACTGCTTCAGAGACCAAAATATCTCACAACTGTAGCAGCAGTGGCACCACAACACATTCATTCTTTCCAGTATCATGTAATGTCTATCATCACCTAGGTGTTCAAAACCCACATTGGCTAACTGTAAGCATTATCTGTCTTAACGTTGATATGTATGAATGACTCCTACAAGTGTTATAATGTGTACAAATTCATTTTATCCCAAATTACAACAGAATTATATGATGTAATAACCTCACACTGGTGGAGTTTCACAGCTTTGTTAAGACTTCCACTGTGGTGCATGTGATTCATGCACATGTTTGTAGTCAGTGGGCTTGCACAGCTTGCTGTTCAGTTTCAAACAAGGGTAACACTCTGCAAATGTATTGACATTACACAAATAACAATGCATTAAGTTATTATTCTCATTTTTTATTTAATGTCTCCTGTGCATCATACTGTTTGATCAATATGGAGGTGTGTATGTCTTTGATAAATATTGAAACTCCACCTCCTTTGGCTTTGTAGCCCTCCATTTGGGGTCCGAAAGTATGGTAGGACAAGTAAAATGGTAAGGCTGGGGTGCTCTCCACAGCTTTGAACCAGGTATCAGTGATTGCACAAATGTCAGCATCTTCCAGGGAGAGGAATGCTTGCAATGAGTGCAGTTTCATGTTAAGACTCCTAGCATTTAGCAGCATGACCATTACATTTCATTTAGAAGAATTTTTCATGCTGGTAATTTTGTCCTCATGACATTGCCTAAAAAGGCACTATGGGGGAGGCAATAGCCTTTGCCAGAAGAAAGAAGCTCAGGGAAGACAGATGAAGGCCATCTCTGGCAAAGAGTCGTGGTCTGTCAATCATATCCTCCCAGGCTGTCAAGTACTGGATCCCCTTGGAATGACACCAGAAACTAAGCCAATTGTTAAAGTCAATCATTTTCTGTTTGTATTGAGGCATCATTCTGGGTGACAGTAGGATGATGCTTATGGCTAGGGACATACCTGCCTGGGACACATATTCAGTGAGCTCAATCATGTCTCTCTTCATATAGCTCAGAGAAGTACATCTCAAGTCATTTACACCAACATGGACTATGACTTAGTCATAACAGTACCTGTTGTTGAGAGACTTGAATGTGTGAGTAATATGGCAGATTCTAGCACCTGACAAGCAACTTACCGTGACTTTCCCCTTGTCTAGCCTGGTGAGTGGCACACCTGTGTGTCTCACGATAGGGTCTCCTTTGACTGTATGTTCAGTTTATGGCTGGGCCTTAGGGGCTGTGAGACACAAGCATGTGTTCTACATGTCGTGCTTGGTATGGTGGGTTGTGATGTGCATGCGTGCTTTTGTCTTGGAGGTCTCTTTTGTTTAGGCATGTTTTTGTTGAGAACCTCTACATATGTAGAAATGTACTGTACAGGTGTGGGTGGTGTTAGAGGTGTGATGTTTGTGTTGTTTGTGCAGACCACCTTCTCAGTGCCAGATGTACTTGCTTGTGATTGAGACAGCAAGGTTTCTAGGTTCTTAATGTAATCGCATCTCTCACATATTCTGTTCCTAGGTGGTAGAAGAGGGTTGTCCATGTACATGAAGCAGTTGTTGCACTGTCTCAAGATGCCACATATCAACCGGACTAGCAGGAGAAACCACAGGAAATTGTCCATCCATGGCTGTCAGAATCTGTGGAAGAGAGGTCAAGGATGGTTGAGTGGATACTATTAAAATAGAGTACTTATAGGTGTGAGTAGGGCTGGATAAAATCAACACAGTAGTTGCAAGGGAGGGAGTCAGTTACTCAGGAGTACTGCTGAGGGAAAAAAATGCAACTGAGATACCTCGCAATGGGATAAAACAGTATAGCAGCAGTGCGCAATGAGCAAACAAGTGCAACACCCTGCAAACACAGGGTTTAAATACCAGAAAAGATGGAAGAATCTAGAAGCTCGAATTACTACCCAATCCTGCTAGCCCCTGCACTTTCAACCAATCACTCATGCTAGAGAAGGTCAGGCAGCCCTGTTACTCTCACTAACAGAGAAAACAAGCCCCTACCTGCATAAGATGGCTGCCAGAAACACAGGAAACTCAACAAGCAAAGCAACCAGGCCTGGATAACAGCAGACCTCTATCCAGACTATGCTACCTGACTAGAACACAGAAACCTCACAGAAAATGCACAGAAAAGCACAGATAAAGCACTCACAAACAGGAAATACAGCTCTCAGCATCAGAAAGTAGTTTATAGTTAAGTAATTTGATACAAATGTAATTACAGTAATGAAACACTATCTAGCAATGAAAATACAGTTAAAACAGTATAAGACAGTACAAAACTGCAGTGAAACAGTAAAAAAAGCTTTACAATGGTGCAAAATGTAGTAGATTAGCTGTATAGCATAAGTATAAGCATTAAGACGTGCAAGTCAATGAAATAAATGTAAACAAAAAACTTAACTCTTCTTTTGTATTTCTGCTGTCACAGTGATGAATCACAATGCCAGTTTAAGACCTAGATCCTAAAAAATAATACCACTATAAAAGTAGTTTGTACTCAAGACTTTGCCATTTACACTTCTTTAGTCACATTTATGGCTCCACTGATAACAATTGTTTGAAATGTGAGGACATAATTTGATTTTATCCAAAGGTGTAGGCTCAACCAACTGAAAGTTACAGTGCAAACTCCCAGGGCTCCAGTGGTAGGAAATGTATTAGCACCATCATTCAGACTCCTGCAGGGTGACTTCTGCCTTGCTTATGAGGCCTCAAATGGTCCTGTCTTACACTCTGCAATAATCAATATTGCAGGGGCGGCTTGTGCTATTGGACCCGGACTGCAGCCCTCCCACCTAGAAAAAAACAAAAGAAAAATCTTTAAAACTAAAAAACAAAAACAGGAAAAAAAAAAAAAAAAAAAGCACGAGTCCTGACTCCTCTGCGCATGCGCAGACACATTTGGAGACCTCAGACTGCCTTTATCAGCAGTCCGGATAGAGATAGACAGGTACCCAGCAATCATTGCTGCAAATGCACCCAGGAATCAGTGCAGTGACAACCGCACAGAAGAGGAGGTCCGAACTGCTTTGGCTGCAGGCAGACCAAATGACTAAGAGAGGTGAGCTGGCATCCAATGAGGACTGAGAGAGGTGAGCTGCTCTCGCGGGACATTCATTGCGCGGGCTCGGTCGCTGGCTGGATTGCTGCTTCAGGAGGTTTTGGTTCGTGCTGGCTGGATGCATCATCTGTGAAACGGTGGGACAGTAGGTGTGTGTGTGTGTATGTGTAATGCCCCAGTTACTATATACGGGTGGCTAGAGAGAGCAAATGGTGGTGGATAGAGATACTCAGGCTTGAACCCTGTACCTTGGATGCAGGTGGCAAGGACCTGAATTCCCTATCCACCACCATTTCTAAAATAATTTGCAGATTTTTGCCTCATATTTGTTCTGTTCCTCATAAAATCTGTGATTTCTGTATCTACATTTTTCCTTGCAAAGTCTGTAGTGTAGTGGTGTACTGGTAGCATTGCTGCCTAACAGCTACAGGTTCTCTGGTTTGATTCCTGGCTGGGTTGCCCTCTGTGTAGTGTCTGCATGTTCTCCCATCTTGCAATGTGATTGGCATTTCTCTCTGCTCTGCTGAAAATTGTCTTTTGTTCCAAGTCAGACTAGTTTCCTGGTTAAACGTTTAGTTCCAAGTCAGACTAGTTTCCTGGTTAAATGTTTAAAAAATAACAGGCATTTGAATTTCAGACTTCATATTCTTCAGAAAGTACATGGTAACACAAAATTGTTCTAGCAGTTGTCTAAGTTTATAACATGGATATTTGAAATTTGTCCCTATTTTTGGGACTGTATCCCCCATTATTGGCTTTGTCCAGGTATTTTGTGCTAAGGTTGAGAGTTATCTATGGTGAGAACTGTATTCATTGAATGTTTGGGGGCTGTATTCCCCCCCATTACTGGCTTTGTCCATATGTTGTTTGCTAACAGGTTGAGAGCTATAGTGAGAACTGAATTCACTGAATATGTTTGGGGGCTGTATCCCCCTCATTATTGGCTTTGTTCAGGTGTTTTGTGCCAAGAGGTTGACAGCTATGCTGAGAACTGAATTCACTAAATGGTAGCCATTTAAGTTTGCCTTCCTCTCTTTTACAAAACAGCTGATTTGGCATAGTGGTATGTTTCTCTGACTGTTTTGCACAGGGTTCCCTGGGTTAAAGACGTGGCAGTGAAATGTATGGTGGTAACACAGCATTTTATTCTAGCAACTTTCCAACATTATACAAGCAACGTTTAAAATGTGTCCCTGGTTTTTATTTTATTAAATAAAATTATACAAGCAATGTTTAAAATGTGTCCCTGGTTTTTGGGCTTTTGTCCCCCCCCCCCAATAAATTTCAGCTTTCTCCAGATTTCTTGTGCTGCAAAGTTCAGAGATACAACTGCGTGTCGAGTAGATTTTACAAGGAGCTGAGAGCTGCAGGGGAACAAAACTTTAGTGCTGCTTATTCTGAGTCTGCTTGCATTAATAACACAACAGGTAGTATACTTGCTTTTGATGCAGAAGGCTGTGGGTTCTACTCACACAGTAGATAGATGCATTGCTGATACTGTACTGTGTTGTAAAGTGGGTGGATGCTGCAGTCCTTTTTGGCAAAGATACCTAGAGTAGTAACTATGAACCTGAACCTGTTAGCAGTTTGCCATACAGTCCCTATTGCGATAGTACTAGCTTATTTTTTTTTAATGCATGCAACATAGGCAATTTATTCCTCAAGGGCAACAGGCACTTTATTTGTAGATGAATAAACAGTGACATATAAAGTTGTTTGCTAGCAGCAACCTCTTCATTGTTACAGATTTCTTTAATGTGGAATTATTTAGATGACTTTTACTACTTCAGAGATTGTGCATATTTACTGATACTGGTGGAATGTAAAAGGTTGAGTAGACTTTTATGATGGAAATGTTCTGAATTGGGTAGTTTTGTCATTGGTGCATGCATTTTGTTTCATTGTTTACTGGAAAAATGTTCAAAACAATAAATTTAAAATGTCGTCTAACAACTGTATTGTATAAGGAATATAATTTAGTAGACTCAGGAAGGTGTATCAAAGAGCACATGTATGATTCATGTGCAAGGGGCCTATGATTTGAAAAACAGCCAAAAGTTAATCTTTATCTGCCACTGGCAAAATGTATTTTCTTTGAATGTGGGTTTCAATGCTGTTTCATTGAATATGAGTTTCAAGGGCAGAGAAGTTTTTAATGCTAAGCCTGTTTTCATTGTGAGACTGTGTTGCTTTGTTTAGCAGATGTCTTAGTGTTTGTGCTGTAAAATGCAAAATAAAACTTTCAAATGAAATCCAAATCATCATAGAAGTAAAGCAGTATGCACATTAGTGTTTATGGTAAATGGAGTGAAATAGCCAAGTAATGGATCATTGGAATGGCTGCAGGAGGGAGGGCTCCATTCGACCATGGTTTTGTGAGGGGGAAGGGCGGCAAACTCAGACAGCCCCAGCTGAAGTATACCTCCCAACTGTCCAGATTTTCACAGAATGAATAGATTTTTGCTTCTTATTTTTGGTTTGTTCCTCATAATACTTGCGGTTTTCTGGAAAATCATTTAGGAATTAAGTCACTAAATAATGACACACTGAGTTTCAGACTTCATAACCTTCAGAAAAATGCATGCTAAAGTAAGACCTGTTATTCTATCAACTGTCTCAGTTTATACAAGAGCAATTTTTAGTACTGTTTATATGTTCCCCCAATATATTTGGCTTGTCCAGATTTATTGCATTAGGTTGAGAGGTACATGCAAATAAATTGCTTTATAGAATTAGGCATAGCCAAACCTCTCAGCTGTCCCCGAATTTGGCACAAAATGTTGCTCTTCCCCTAATAATCCCTCCGCAAAATATCAATTTTGGAAGAAAACATAGAGGGTTTGCAATTAAGAAATAACTGTAATAATCAGACTTATAGATACTTTTATTTCAGAAATGCATGTAGATTCTTTTATTTTGTCGGCTGCTCAAGTTAGCAGTACTATTATTAAAAAAAGTTTCCCTTCTTTGACAGGTTCCCACCTGTATTGTGTAGCTATTTTATATTTTTGCACCACATGTTTGGTCCATTTTTCATAAAATTGCTTTTTGGCAAATTAGTGGTAAATCATTAAAGACTGAAGTTAGAAAATAATGACAGACATTTGAGTTTCAGATTTCATATCCTTCAGAAAATTCATACTAATGCAAGGCCTATTCTATTATCTTTCTAAGTTTATAAGAGCAATATTTAAAAATTGTCCTTCTTTTTGGGCCTTTGTCCAACTTCTATGTATGGCTTTGCTCTGAGGTTGAGAGGTAGGGCAAATGTGTCAGGGCCATCACAGTCAGCCAGAGACATTTCAAATTGTGACATACTTGTTGCACCCCACTCCCCCATGTAGTGACTCTGGATGTGTCCAAGCAAGGCAAGGAGCAGTTATGCAGTGTAAATGTGCAGGGTATCCCCCCATCCAAGGTAGACACAAGTACTACAGTGGCTTTTCATCTGTTCTTGATTTTGCAGAATGTTCTGGTTTCTGTCATATTTTTATACTGTTGATTTATGCTTATTATTATTCAGAAAGTACCTTATTGCTCTATGTTTAAGTAGCAATGCGTTAATGACCATCAGGTATGCTTGCCTGGATCATAACATGCAAGTAAGCTTTAATAAGCATACTGTTAAAGAATTGCCAACATTGAAGCCTTTCTGTTGTTGCCATGCAGAGAATACTTAACTAGATAATGTATAAGCATTGGGTATTGAAATGCATATGACAGTATTTGTAATAAAGGACAGGATTACATTGTTTTAAGAAGCTCATTACACTTGTTGGAGACTTCCAGTGATCTCTGAGGGCTTTACCCGTAAACTAAACAGAATGCCATTCATGTGTGGTCCATAACCTCTACAGTAATCCTTTAAGCAATGTATCTTGAGCTTGTTTGCTTTTCATTTTTCACTTTGATCATGTTTTCCCCATGAAACAAGTAGATGTCAGGCTGCAGGTCTTTTTTGGAAAAGAAACATTTTTACAAGTGTGAGCATCACAGAGATTGCTACTTTCAGCATGTTACTTGATACTTTAATAAAGCTGAATATAAATTATAATTAGAACTGCAGTGAAAGGAGAAGCGGTTTGAGTTGAGTGCTGCTTGTTTTTCTTATACTTTATTTTGACTGGCATTCCAGTAATGTATTTAAAAGGTAATTTAATTGTTCATGCCTCACAACCTTTTTGTTTCCATCTAGATATTAAGTAATTTGTCAAGCAGCCAATGCATTGAAATATTTTTATTCTTTTACACTTAATTTGTCTTGATTGGACTCTCATAATGAGGGTTTGGCACCCAGGGCAGCATATTTAATTAAAGTTTAGTTTTTGTCGTTTTGAGCATAGCTCCTCCCCTTTCTAGTTGTCCGCACCCCTTCCCATTGACCCCACCCATTTGGCTATCTCCTGCAGCCCCCCTTTGATTTGAAGTCACCAGTTGCCACTGCATTATTGTATCTCTGATAACTGATCTATGAATTCTATATTTAATGACATATAATATAACTGAAAGTCAGGCTATTGTAAATATTGTATATAGTTCTTTAAAATGATATTTAAAAATATTATGTAAATGTTATTTTAATTGAAAATAAAACATTTTTTGAGAAAAAACTGGCCCTGTCTTGTGCGATCTTCTATACATTCACAAAATATGCAACATTACAAACACCAGTGCAAGAGACCTAATCCTCTACTGTAGCATAAGCAATTTGATGATGGGGCGGAGTCACCTAAGAATTTCCCTGTTCTGGAATAGACACACCTCCATATTAAACAAGTAGTTCCTAATCATCTATAGATGTTATCAGTATGAATGGATGGGAAATGACAAATATACCCCTGGGCTAGTTCATCTAGCCCTTATGGAAAGTGGTAATGTAGTGGGAAGACTACCATAATCCACCAGAATCAACTGCCTAATAGCAATCAATGAATTTTTATCTAACTTACTGGAAGACAATAAGGGATACACAAAGAAGGGGTCTGTACTTCTTATGTGCCGCTTACTTTGGAAATTGTTATAGTGTAATCATAAAAAATGCTTCTGCCTCTTGCTGACCCAGAAATGGGTTCAAGAAAGACTGAAAAAGATTGTAAAATATGACTGATTGATGGGTGGTAAAGATACTATCAGGAGGCTGTGTCATTAGCAGTGTTGTTGTTCTTCTTCTTTCGGCTTTTCCCAGTTAGGGGTCGCCACAGAGGAACTCCAGTCCGCTAATGATTGGCAGTAGATTTTTACGGTGCCGAGGTGCCTGCTCGACGACCAACCTTCAACGAAGGCACGGTCATTCTACACATGTCTTTCGAATGCCACTTAACTGCGGGGAGGACATGCAGACTCCACACAGAAGGCACTCTGCTGAGACTCGAACGGGAGAACCTCTTGCTGTGTGGCTACAACGCTACCACTGCACTACTGCGGCTTTGTGTCATTAGTAGTGTAATGTGAAAAAAGAAATTGACTGATTGTATGAATTTTCTGTTTATGCAAGGTATACTGAAATACATGGAAATGACTGCAGTTGTACAATAATTTAGCAATAACCCATGAGTGGGTGGCTAATGCTAGATTTACCCACAGTTAGCATGACTTGATTACAAGGGTGAATATTATAGAATGACATTATTTAAGACAGAAATTGCTTACCTTTCTTAAATACCATCTTTGTATAACAGAGCTGTAGTGTTCCTCTGCATTCCCCCATGTTTGCTGATGCAATGCCCATGTGTATGGAACTTGTGTTCCCATGTTTGCACAGTACATCAGTGCTGTTCCGGAGAAGCAGTGGAGAAAAGACACTCTTCATTGCTATTTTTTTCCTGCCACTCCTAATGCAAGAAATGTGGACAAAGCCAAACATAATGGTGGTGGTTGTGGGGGGGGGTGGACAAAAGTCCCATTATAGAGA
Organism: Protopterus annectens; assembly: GCF_019279795.1. Classification (NCBI taxonomy): domain Eukaryota; kingdom Metazoa; phylum Chordata; order Ceratodontiformes; family Protopteridae; genus Protopterus; species Protopterus annectens. The sequence continues at coordinate 264,159,559 of NC_056746.1, read as the reverse complement.
CAGATTTTATTGCTCTTATAAACAGAAATTACAAGACTTTTTGTGTTAGTGTGCATTTTCTGTAGGGCATGAAACCTAAACATTGAATGCCTGTCATTACCTAATGATTTCAATCCCCAGTGGTTTGTCAGAAAACTAAGCTTTTATGAAGAAAAGACAAAAATTATGAAGCAAAAATCTGGATATTCTGTGAAAATCTGCACAGTTGAGAGGTATGAGAGTCTGCCAAGATTTTAGGAGAGACATGGCAGAAATTCAAGGAAAATCGGGTATGGTTCTGTTTCTTTAGTTTTGCAAAATGTACCTGATTTTTCTTGTATTTCGCTGTGTCCATAGCATATGCTAGTAGAAAAGTCTAGCTACTCAATGGTACTTCAACATCCGGCCATTTTTCTATTGGTATATGCTCAGTTTACAATGGGCATGTTGGCTGGGCTGTCCAACATGCACATTTTTGAATGGCAATGAGCCATTAATGTTTAATTGGTGATATATAATGACTGTTAAATAGAAGAAAGTAAATGTAATAACTAGTGGGGAGAGATTTTTTGGGGGGAATAATACGGTATTTTCATTTTCTACTAGTGAAATGATTTGCAAAATGATAGTATATGCTATAGATAAATGTGAATGGAAGTGTTATACCAAATCAAAATTTTGGGAGGGTTACATATAGTGCAGAATTTACAATGGGGGTGGAAGTAGTGACAGATTTTAGATTTGATGCTAGGGTAGAACAAATATTTTTGAAATTCTGCTTGCGTTTGCATTTTATGTATTGGCCAAAAAGTGTAATTAAAGTTGTCTTGGCTTAAAAGTAATTGAAGATTAGGAAAATGTTTAAGACTAATCCTATAAATATATGCAGAAAAAACATAAGTTTGGAGAAATGAAAACCAGTTGCAGCAAGACTAGCATTTCGAGAGATTCTGGGAGGAGGCTGTAGAACTGTGGATGTGCACAGTGGTAACAATGGTGTTAAATGGCATGCTGGAACAGGTAATAGTGTAAAGTAGGAAAATGTGCACAGTGGTAACAATGGTGTTAAGTGGCATGCAGGAACAGGTAATAGTGTAAAGTAGGAAAATGTGCACAGTGGTAACAATGGTGTTAAGTGGCATGCAGGAACAGGTAATAGTGTAAAGTAGGAAAACGTGCACAGTGGTAACAATGGTGTTAAGTGGCATGCAGGAACAGGTAATAGTGTAAAGCAGGAAAACGTGCACAGTGGTAACAATGGTGTTAAGTGGCATGCAGGAACAGGTAATAGTGTAAAGTAGGAAAATGTGCACAGTGGTAACAATGGTGTTAAGCGGCATGCAGGAACAGGTAATAGTGTAAAGTAGGAAAATGTGCACAGTGGTAACAATGGTGTTAAGTGGCATGCAGGAACAGGTAATAGTGTAAAGTAGGAAAACGTGCACAGTGGTAACAATGGTGTAAGTGGCATGCAGGAACAGGTAATAGTGTAAAGTAGGAAAACGTGCACAGTGGTAACAATGGTGTTAAGTGGCATGCAGGAACAGGTAATAGTGTAAAGGAGGAAAACGTGCACAGTGGTAACAATGGTGTTAAGTGGCATGCAGGAACAGGTAACAGTGTAAAGTAGGAAAATGTGTACAATGGTAACAATGGTGTTAAGCAGCATGCAGGAACAGGCAATAGTGTAAAGTAGGAAAACGTACACAGTGGAAACAATGGTGTTAAGTGGCATGCAAGAACAGGTAATAGTGTAAAGTAGGAAAACATGCAGAGTGGTAAAGGATGAAAAAACATAAAATGGCTCTGGAGTTATTGCAAGGTATGGCTAATGTTAATGGTGAGGCTAGAAAGTGGGTGGGCATTATGAAATGTTGGAAACAATTGGACTTTAAGTAATTATTCTTCAAGGAATGGAGACATGAAGGCAAGGTTGGATGATATGAGTAGCAGAGGAGAGCTGGTAGAAAATGGATGTCATATATAGTGAGACAGAAGGAAAGAATAACAAGTGAAGAGAGTGTAAGGGTTGATTCTGGTGGCAGCATTAAGGCCTCTGTGGACACTGGCTGGCATGATTTTAGTTAAAGAAGAAAAATGTGTCTTGGAAGAATTTAATGGTTTGGAGAGAAGGTAGGTCTGATCTACCATGAGAGTAAATCAGTAACCTCATCTTGCAGAAATAACATGTCATCATAGGTAACGTTGTCAGCCAAAGTCACTGGGTCTAAATACTTAATACAAAACTGTTACAGACAGCAGAAGAGAAAATGAAGGATAACATCAAAAAATGGGAAAAGGTGATTGTAAATTGTAACACAACCGGATTCAGGGAAGAATATGGCAAGAGTTTGATGGAGAATACATCTCCCAAGGCTGATGATTATTCCCCAACTCCTGTGCCTGACATCAGTGCCTTCATCAGAAGAAATAGTGGCAAAGAGAATCCTGAAGAAAAGTAGTAGCTTTATAGGAAGAGAGCTCAGAGTGACTACAAGGAAAGGAAAAGTAGTAGCTTTATAGGAAGAGAGCTCAGAGTGACTACAAGGAAAGGCGGGTTGCATGGGTATTTAGGAATAGTGGATGGAGTACCACAGATGTGAGAGGTAAGCAGTACAGCTGTCAATGTATATATGGTCAGCCTATGCTCCATGTGTACTTTATGTGAGTAGCTTTAGTGCAATTGCTTTTAATCCATATTGAAATCAAACTGACTAATTGGAGCAGGCAGTGCATTGCAGTGGTTATTTTCACCTTTCCCCCCTGCTGTGCGACCCTGGAGTTCAAATATGTTAATAAAGGGGAGTGGAAGGCTATACTTTTCACACGGCTGTGCATAACTTGCTTTTTTTTCTTTTGCTTTACATTTTATTGTCACATTTTGCATTTATTTTTGAGTTACACTTTGTGATATAAACATGTCATAACACAGCAGGGTAGTATAAGAAATGTGGGGATTAAAGTGAACTGGATGGAATAAGAAAAGAGATGGCATCTGTACTAACAGAGAATTATCAAGGTAAAGTAATGGAAAGAGTGAACATTTCTGAAATGGGGAATTCATAGACTAGTGGGACATTAAGGATACTTTATGGGCTAACATAAAAGTATAAATAGCGAACTCTTGAAAGACAAGGAGAAGGAGGAGGGAAGCTATTCACTACTTTTGAGATATACAGGTGAGGGGGATTGGGGAATGGTTAGGAGGTGAAGCAGTCTGAGAGGCTAGCTGAAGTATTTGGTCAAGTTAAGTGATGGGGTTGAAGTAGGGGGCAGAAGTGCGACAGTTAGGAAGTGAGTTGAAGAAATAGGACACTGGAAAGAAAGATAAGAAGTGAGCCATTTGTCAGAGAAGTCCCATAGAATGAATTAATAAAAAAATACAAAAAATGGTATGAAACACTGGCTAAGCCGAGAAATCAGTGTCTCCTACAGAATGATGTATGTTAAAAGCATAGCTAGAAGAGGCAAATAAAAATGGCAACGCAGAAGGGAGGAGTAACAAGGAGAGAAGAAAGTACAGACAATGAGAGGGATAAAAATGCATTAAGGTAAACATATCTGGTGGGAGTTCAGTAAAGTAAAGTAGGTTTGGAAAAGTTTGGTAGATATTTGGTAACAAGAGTAGAAGTTGAAAATGATGAAATGTTGCAAATAGTTTTCTGGCATGAAAGGCACTGGGAACTAAGGTCGGGTGGTATGATGTCAGGGTAGTCCCATGGGCTAGGCTTTTAAAGGCCCAGGGCCATTAGCCTAGTACGCATCAATTAACCTATGAAGTTGAAAAAAGTTGGGATAACAAGGCAAAGACAACTTAGTGCAATGATTATAGGTCCTCTAGAAGAATGCTCATAAGTGTACTTGGTAAAGAGAAACTTCAGTTAAAGTTCAATGTGTGAGTTTGTAATCATGGCAAATGTCTTGTGGCTGTAGTTTCTGGACATGCAGATCAAGGTAGGTGCTGGTTTCACAGGTGATCATCATTAATCTCAGAGTTAGGTAAGACAGCCAGAGCAGCAGAGCAGCTAGGCAGCCCTAGAAAATTCAAACATGCAGTGGAAGTCTCCCAGGAATGCCACTCCCATCTCCAGAAAACCTTCTGTCATGTATCTGGGGAGATCACAGACATGAGTCCAAACTGAACCTATTTACAACCTCAGGGAATGAAGTAATGACAAGGAAATGTGGTCAAAAGATTGCTGACAAATGCCATGGAGGTAACCTTAGGGCATAGTGATGGATACTGGTGTTGAAGGAGGCTGTCAGATTAAAAATATAGACCTTTTATGCAATGTTAATGGAGAGTGCCAACAGGTATCAACAGGCAGCACCTATGGCAATACTCTGAAGGCCTGGGTGTGGAAGAAATTTAGCAAGATCATGGAGAATGACTTCTGTATAGTGACAAAGAGGTTCTAGCAAACCCTCTGATGACTCAGAAGGGAGAGGGTAGGCCATTGCTCAATCTGTTCACAAGAGGGACATAGAAATGGTGACCTTTTCTGGACACATTTTCAGAAGGTAAAAGAAACATATTGCAGAAAATATGGATCTGAATAAAACCGTAGACGGAGTGGGGTGGAAAGTTCAGCTGCACAGGGTGTCAAACTATATGATGGCTTGTAAACTGCCAAACTATTTTTTTGAGTCTCTAATGAATTAATATTGCTACACAATAACCTGTTGCTACTTTATAAGCTATCAATTGTGTTCACTTACACATGCAGGTGAGACCAAATGGGTATGTTGCTTGGAGCACTAAACTCCCTTACTACATAGAGCTCTGTGCTAAATGTCTAGGAGCTGTAAAACTTGGGTTCTCAAGGAAGCTGCTGTGTACATTCACCTCCTGCCATTGAGGAGTAAGAGTTGTATCTGCATTCTCTGCATTAACAAGAATATGTTCAAGGTAAGTGTGTGATTCTGGTAAGGGTGACTGTTGCCTCTCTTCCTATTCATAAGTTTCACAAGCAGGATATCAAGGTGCAAAACTAGCTCCCAGACACAAAATGTCACAACCACCAATGCACCCCAAATGGCCCAGGGTCAATTAAAAGTCCAGGCAATGGAGGAGCCAGACTGCAGGAATGGAAGGAACTGGCAATTGTTGGCATGTTCCTCTAAAGGGAGGTACTCTGGCCACTGCACCACTGCCTCCTGGTGGAAGCCCAGAGTGGTACAGCAGCAGCAGCATAGACACTGAATAAAAGATGAGGTACCTTCACACTACTGCTAGAGAATTTGTAAATGTGAGGAAAAATTAAAAGGACCACAGAACCTAGTGCTGCAGGCCTTTGCTTCAGCTGGAGGCATCACTTCTGAGTAAAAGCAGGATGTATGTGGATGGAGAAGGGGAAAGATTTAGGCCGCAAAAATCCCACTTGCTCAGATGAGAGTTCACCAGTGACTGGCTCTTGCCACTCAGCAGCTGCCATTGAGACAAGAGAATGAAAAGGGCTAATTAGTTATCATGGAGGGGAAGAAAAGGAAAATGTTTAAGGAAATGGATGCAAAGTTGCCTCTGAGATCTAAGGAGTATCTCATTTGGCAGCAGGATGGTTTTATCTTGCTTGTTTGCAGATGATGTTGTGCTGTTAACCTTAAGTGACTGTGATGTCCTTTGTTTAATGGAGCAGCTAAATGTGCATAGGTGAGATGGAAGTCAACACCTCCAAGGTCAAGGTCATGGTTCTTCCCAGAAAAATGAGGGAAAGAGCCACCTCAAGGAGAGGAGGTTAAGCATCTTGGTGTCTTATTCATAAATAAAAGCAAAAGGAAAATGAGACAGAGCACTGGATGGATGCAGTGATGATAGTACTGCAGGTGTTGTATCAGTCTGTGGCAACAAAGTGATCACTGAGTCATAGGATGACACACTCATCTTACCAGTCTGTACCTCCATTCCCACCTGTGGTCATGGGATGCAGTGATGATAGTACTGCAGGCGTTGTATCAGTCTGTGGCAACGAAGTGATCACTGAGTCATAGGATGACACGCTCATCTTACCAGTCTGTACCTCCATTCCCACCTGTGGTCCTGGGATGCAGTGATGATAGTACAGCAGACATTGTATCAGTCTGTGGCAATGAAGTGATCACTGAGTCATAGGATGACATGCTCTTCTTACCAGTCTGTACCTCCATTCCCACCTGTGATCATGGGATGCAGTGATGATAGTACTGCAGACGTTGTATCAGTCTATGGCAATGAAGTGATCACTGAGTCATAGGATGACACGCTCATCTTACCAGTCTGTACCTCCATTCCCACCTGTGGTCATGGGATGCAGTGATGATAGTACAGCAGGCATTGTATCAGTCTGTGGCAATGAAGTGATCACTGAGTCATAGGATGACACGCTCATCTTACCAGTCTGTACCTCCATTCCCACCTGTGGTCATGGGATGCAGTGATGATAGTACTGCAGGCATTGTATCAGTCTGTGGCAATGAAGTGATCACTGAGTCATAGGATGACACACTCATCTTACCAGTCTGTACCTCCATTCCCATCTGTGGTCATGGGATGCAGTGATGATAGTACTGCAGGCGTTGTATCAGTCTGTGGCAATGAAGTGATCACTGAGTCATAGAATGACATGCTCATCTTACCAGTCTGTACCTCCGTTCCCACCTGTGGTCATGGGATGCAGTGATGATAGTACTGCAGGCTTTGTATCAGTCTGTGGCAACAAAGTGTTCACTGAGTCATAGGATGACATGCTCATCTTACAGTCTGTACCTCCATTCCCGCCTGTGGTCATGGGATGCAGTGATGATAGTACTGCAGGCGTTGTATCAGTCTGTAGCAACGAAGTGATCACTGAGTCATAGGATGACATGCTCATCTTACCAGTCTGTACCTCCATTCCCACCTGTGGTCATGGGATGCAGTGATGATAGTACTGCAGGCATTGTATCAGTCTGTGGCAATGAAGTGATCACTGAGTCATAGGATGACATGCTCATCTTACCAGTCTGTACCTCCATTCCCACCTGTGGTCATGGGATGCAGTGATGATAGTACTGCAGGCATTGTATCAGTCTGTGGCAATGAAGTGATCACTGAGTCATAGGATGACATGCTCATCTTACCAGTCTGTACCTCCATTCCCACCTGTGGTCATGGGATGCAGTGATGATAGTACTGCAGGTGTTGTATCAGTCCGTGGCAATGAAGTGATCATTGAGTCATAGGATGACATGCTCATCTTACCAGTCTGTATCTCCATTCCCACCTGTGGTCATGGGATGCAGTGATGATAGTACTGCAGGCGTTGTATCAATCTGTGGCAATGAAGTGATCACCGAGTCATAGGATGACATGCTCATCTTACCAGTCTGTACCTCCATTCCCACCTGTGGTCATGAGCTTTGGGCAGTGACAGGAAGTCTGTGATCATGGATAGCCTTTAGAGGCAGCTGAGCCCTCTGTAGCATGGTGAGTAGCTCTGCAATCCAGGACGATGTCAAACTATTAAACCATTGGGTCATTGAGGTGAGAGGAATCAGTTAAGGTGATTTGGGTACCTAGAAGGATGCCCTCCCAGGGTTTATAACAAGCACAGGCCTCCTGGAGGAAGTTCCAAAGATGACTCAGGATACCTTGTAGAGATTACATCTCTATGTTATCTGGGAACACCTTGGCATTCCACAAGATAAGCTAGAAATTGCTGCTGGGTATACAAAGTGTAGTCTACCTTTCTCATATTGCTTTCACCTTGATCTTCACTAGTTGAAAGTGGTTTATGAATGACTTGATACACGGACCAAAAGCAAGAATTAAAGAGAAGCAAGATTTTTTTTCTTTTTTTTTCTAGTCTTAAAAATTTAAAGATGAATTGTCAAATTTTGTTGGAACTATTCTGGAACAAAAATTGTCCAGTTTATTTGCAATTCTTGTAAAAGGAAGTTTTACAGCTCTGATAAATATCTGAAACAACCTGGGCATGTTAATTACTGCAACTGGTAATTTGTGTCTTATATAAACACAGTGAAAATGATGCTCTGACTTTTAGTAATAAATCAGGTTTTATAAGTCTTTCCTCTGTTTTTCCATTCCAAGGTATAACAAATAAACCGCACGATCAGAAGAAATACCTTCAGCTGCCACTGTGGAATGCAGATCATCGCTGTTGTTTCTGTTTTCTTCTTGACATTCCAGGTCAGTGTTTTTACAACCATTCTGAATTTTTTATTTGACTCTATGCAAGAAGCAACAATGTATCAGCCTGTTCTGAGCCATACTGAAGGAAGAAATATGAAATAGCAACAAGACTAAGGCTTTCACAAGACTATGGGAAAACAGGATTGTATAACAGAAATGCTTTTCATGCTCTCCATTGGGAGACATAACAATTCTCTAGGAAACTCTCTGTTTTCTGATTAACAGACATTTATATTTCTTTACAGAAATCATGAGTATATATTTTACTCCCTGAAACATTTCATAGTCATTGCTATGATTCTATGTATTCTCAGATTCCTTCTCTTCTATATGTATAAATACCACAGCAGGTCTCCTCTGCAAAGAGGACACTGGCCTAGTGTGACCAACCCAGTCAGCAAAAAATGAATGAATGAATGAATGAATGAATGAATGAATGAATGAATGAATGAATAAAAAATAAGATCCCTATCTGGTTAACGCAATAGTGGCACATCCTAGTCTTTTTAATAACCTTTGTCAGCACTGCTAAATCTCCAACACTTCATTATTAACTCAACACCAAGGTCTTGGCACGTAAATGATACCTGTCTTAGAGACAAGAGTACTCAAAAGGAATGAGATAATAATTAAATAAATGTTTACTGACTTTAGAGGCACTGCTAGACACCTTTCAAAACTTTAGTAAGACTGCTTTATTTTTCCTAGCGGAACAACTTAAAAACATCAACTCACAACTAGAACTGTGTTGGTCCAGATATTTAGAACAGGTCTGCATGCAGCTGCTCAGCACAACATTGCTTGTATCACAAATGCGGATAACTGCTTGTACTGTGCTGTTCACTACTTATAATAAAAATGTGCCATGGCTCTCAGTATGTTAGGTTAAGTTCTAAAGGGTTGCAGTCTCCTGGACAGAGATGCTGACATGTTTTCATTAATGTTACTCATTACATTTTTCTAAGGAACATCATCCTTGGCATGAGAATAATAAAGGAAGAGAGGCATGATGGGTGAAGCCCTCACATGAGGAAGTACAGGACAGCTTGCCCCATGCAGGCATGGGTCAAGGGAGCACACACTCTTCACCAACAAAAATATATCCTGCCTTGCCCATAAGAAGTATATAACACCCCAGAAAAATAAAAATGCACCAGAGGTCCAGTCATTACCCTGTTACCTGAGGCATCCTGCCAAAGTGCACTACTTCTCTTGCAGTCCAAAAAAAATAATTGGAAACTAGACAGTCTGTTGTTAGCTTGACACATTTGGCATGGCCAATGCTACCATTACTAGAACCACTACCTTGCTATTAAAATACTGGATTGATTTTAAAATATGGACTAATCTAACTGGCACCATTTTACTTTGAATCCCATGTAATCAAATCTCCATAACTGAAAGGAATCTGAACTTTTTTGTCAGAATGAAAATGAATATACACATGTGGCTAACATTGACACACTGAAATAAAATTGTTGATATACTTCTATGCATGCACCAAGATTACCCACAGAAATGTACAAACTTAACATTGTTTTTGCAGGGAGACAAGTCTTCCTGCATTTCCAGTGTATGTGTGGGGGTTGCTCCCTCATATCCCCTGCTAATTACATATGCTAAATCCAAGATTGTACAATCCCCGAGGCAGGGGTATATTCCCCATCCTCTGGGACTGAGCGATCTTGCACAACTGTTGACCATCTGTTTTGTAAACCAAAGTGTGTCAACAGAACAGAGGTTGATTTAACATCAAATTGATTAGCTATATATATATATATATATATATATATATATATATATATATATATCTGTGTATAAGATATAGATATATATAGATATATGCATATATATATATATATATATATATATATATATATATATATAGACATATAGCTATACACATACATATATATTTAAAATGTACACTCATTTATCTATGCATATGTATGTACATATGACTCTCTGACCATCAGTTTAGTTCATTCTCATTTGCACAGATTAATTATCCGGTGGTGCTGCGGTAGCGTTGTCACCTCACAGTAAGACGCTGACCGGTTCGACTCTCAGCTAGAGCGTCTACTGCAGGGAGACATGCGTGAATGGACATACCTTCGTTGAAAGTTGTGCATTAGGGCTGGCAACTCAGCAGGTAAAAATCAACTGCCAATCATTAGCAGACCGGAGTTCCACTGTGGCAACCCCTAACCGGGAAAAGCCGAAAGACACAATTATCCAACAAAAATACTAGCAGAGCTTTGTACAATCAGGAAGTTTACAGTGTTCCATTGTACTTAAAATGTACCAAACTGCAAAAATATTGAGATCAGTGGATTTACAAACCATCATAAATAATAACATTTGTTGATTCAAGAACTAAAGGTAGACTAAAACCCCTATTAATCAGCATGCAGTTTAATTGCTTGACATGCATAGATGCTAATTTAGGCCAGTATTTGAAACATGTAGATTCCAAACAGTGATGCATTTGTAATAAGAACATGTCTGGTGCATGAGGTGTCTACTTCTATATCATCTGCCTTTTTAGATTTGCAAGTTTCTATTTATGTTGTTACTCATAAAAAGAAAATTTAAATATGCAAATTAGCTCTGAAATTTAGCTCTGAGTTCTATGGTTCTGACTTGCTGCTTATTTACTATAATTTGCATTACATACCAAATGAAATTCTAAAAACTTCTAACAGCATGCTGAAGTGCCCAAAATAGCAGTATGCTATGGTGTGATAAAACATAAAAACTGCATGCAATGGCAGAACATGGTAAATAGCTTCTTATGACTGCATATTAAAAGAAGTAGCTGTAATTAAGCATACGTGATGTATAAGGCACTGACTATATTTCCTTAAGAGTGAGATATAAGTGCAATTTGTTACATTAGCTGAGGCGGATACTAGGTTTAAAATGGAAGTGTTGCAACCTATTTCCAGCACAACACTGTTATAAATCTCCTCTCCTACAGACGAATGTAGTACCATCTTGATAATCAACAGAAGCATCTGTGTTAAGGAAATACAACATTATTTAGCGTCATTTTTAATGGGGTATGCAGTTTTACCCTACTGTGTAGCCACATAATTCCATGCATGGAGTACAATTGCAACTTACCCTCTCAATCATTCAAGATTCATAGACTTAACACCACTGGGTTACTATGATCCCACTAGGATAACCTATGAGATTCTAGCCATATACAGTCTGATGGTATTGTGCAAAATAGTACAGCAGTACCTCTTCTCTGCTAGTGTGCAGTTTAGCATATAAGCAAACAAACAAACAAACAAAAATCCTCTCTTGCATGGTAGAAAAAAAATCAGTAATAAAGTGGCCTAGGGTGCAGAGAAACTTTCCACCATGAATATACTCTCCTGCCTCCCATACAGTGATTCTGGCATGCCTCCACCAAACAGAGCTTGCAAACCACCAGACCCCTTCACTGTTATATTACACTAACACCCTAACTCTGCTATCATGCCTAGTGATTTTGAAATCTTTATGAAGAACAGGCATAAAGATAAAGTATAACACTGCGGAAACTTTTATTTAGTGAGGTATTTAAATAATACCTCACTACCTAGCTTTTCCCCGCTATGCTGCACTGTACTGTGATGTTATGCACTGCCCCATAGTGCAGCAACTGTTTGACTGGGTCCCTGTCAGTTGATCAAGTTTTCAGAAACTCAAACTCCATATGGTCAAGGCCATATGATCGAGTTTTTGAAAACTCGAAGCTTTTGAATGGAGAGCATGGTACAGTGAGAATTGGGAAATTTACCCTTTTCCTCACTGTAGTGCGATCTCAGAGTTGGTATATAATTTGCAGGTGGTGTGGGAGGCGCAGGGGGCTTGCCTCCTCTGCAAAAACATAAAAAAGGTAGATTTTCGTGTTTTCTTTTTTTTTTCCATTTTTTTAATGTTTAAAGTTTTCAGAAACTCAATCATATGGTCTCTTCGATATATATATATATATATATATATATATATATATATATATATATATATATATATATTTTTTTTTTTTTTTTTTTAAGTTTCAGAAAAGTCAGTCATCTTGACATATACCCATTTGACTGTAGATGGGATTATAGATGAATCGTGCAGGAGGGCTTTGTACACCTCTGTGTAAAATGAGCTCCTGTGCCCATTTCATAAAAACAAGTTAATCTGTACAGCACTGTGAAAAAGCATACTTTATGTCTATGAATCATAATCTTGAATTCCGTTACAGTAAACTGCACTATGTTTATGCATATTCAGGCCTGATACAAAGTACTTGCAGTAATGAAACTATTGTTTGTGCTGGTGCTTGTCAGTCTTTTAATTGTTAATCCTGCCTCTTTTAGGACATGAATATTATTAACTATTTATTTGCATATTTGTTTTGTGAACAAACATAAATATTAAATATTGTCCTTTATGAGTATAGTTGTTTGTTGTCCTTGAAGATTTTTCTGTTTGTAGAACATACATTCCTTGCAAGTTTAGAGGTTTGCAAATTGTTGCTGTTTAATATTTTTGTTGCTGAATTTTTCATCATGCCTCCGCTGAAGATGAGCTCTGATCACTTATATTGCCTTGGTTATCTACAGTAAATACATTTATAATTAGTTATAGTAATAAATATAAGTTTTCCTTAGAGATATTCCAGGCTGTTTATATTTCTAATAGTTGCTCGTGATTCTCTGTTTCGGGATAGCACAGCATTTGAATTTTGTGTTCAGATCTGAATTTGATATTCTTCATTAAAGGTTTTTAGAATTTATTTGTTTACTTAACATTTGTTGACCAGAAAAGTCCAACAAGGACATATTTTTCAGTGGAAGCTCAGGGAGAAATGCTCCAGACGCATGTCTTTGGAATTTGGGAGGAAATTGGAGTACCTGGAGGAAACCCACCAAATGCAGGCAGGACACGCAGTCTCCACACAGATGGCATCCCAGCCGAGAATCAAACTGGAGAACCACTTGCTGTGAGGTGGCAGCATTAACCGCTGCACCACTGCGCGTTGTTAAGCATATGAAGCAGGCCTTACTCATACTCCCTACTTTGTTATAAATGGCCCTAAGCTAGGTAGTGAATGTCTCATGATGCAGCAGTTCTGGAAAACAGCAATTCAGTGGAAGCATTTCAATAAACATTGCTTAAAAATCTCCACTGATGAAACATATAGCAGCTGTCCAAGTCCTGTTAAAATGCCTCATATAGAAATGTGGCTTTCTGGCACCTTTCATCAGCAAATTTTATGAGGAACAGACAAAAAATATGAGGCAAAAATCTAAACATTCTGTGAAAGTCTACACAGTTGAGAGGTATCGAGCTAGGGATAAAAATTCAAAGTGGGATATTCCAAGGTGATTCTCTGTCAGTGTTGCTGTTCTGCATTGCCCAAAAACCATTAAGTTGTTTATTTAACAGATTAGGCTATGGTTAAAAATGGCCTCTCAGAAACCAGTCTTGTTTAAAGACTTCTCATCTACTGTTTGTGGATGACTTAAAACTGTATAGTTCAGAAGAGGAGTAGCTGAAAGCACGGGTCTATATTATGTTGCCAAAATGACATAACAACAAATGCCATTTTGGTGACACATAAACCGTGAAATATGAATACAGCGAAAGCCCAGGTCAGCCGTGACCTTGACATTTACCCCACTTTAATGAGATCTCAGAGTTGGTATATTTAGTTGGGGGGGAGGCGAGGCCCCCAACTTTGAAATGTTTTAAATGGTGTGTCATGTCTTGTTGGTCTACCAATTTTTTTTCCTATTGACCTGGGCTTTTGCTGCATTCGTATTTTGTGGTTTATGTGTTGCCGAAACAGCATTCATTGATATGCTGTTTCAGCAACATAATATAGACCCGAAAGCACAACTTAAAATGGTTATAACTTTCTCAGATGATATAAGAATGGCATTTGGTCTGATAAATGTGCAAAAATAAGATGTAAAACAGAAAAGCTGAAGCAGCAGTAAAATATCTGTCTTGGACAGGAATATAATATAAATGAACTTGAGCAGGAACAGATGAAAATCAACAACAGAACATGAACAAATGAGAATAAAACTTAATAAGAAACACTTCAGAAGACTAAAACTAATAATAAAAATTGTTATGACATTTAAGAATAAAGTCCAAGCTATAAATTAATTTGCTCTTCCTGTTCTAAGTACAATTTTCTTTGGACAAGAAAACAAGAAAAATGTTTCACATTTATCAAGTGATATATAAAAATCAGTGCATATCAGGATTATATACTACTTGCTGTTTTATAGATCTGCAGTCATGGGACTGCATACATGTCTGTTGACCTCACCAGATCCAAACATAATGAAAGTTTTAAGACAGTTTTAAGACATGAGGGGAGGAAGTCTAAGGTGATATCTTTGCTTAATTTAGCAGAAGCATTTCAGTATCAAGCAAGAATGGAAATCAAACCAGAAGTAAACAAAAATCAGACAGCAGCTGTATGTGCCAAAAAAAACAACTAAAAAAAAAAGAATAAGAAACAGTGACACATCTTGTTGTTGGGGTATAATACAGTCATGGCAGAGGACTCGTATACTGAAAGGCACAAAAATGTGGCAAGACTGTTGCACTGGGGATTGTGCAAACACTACAATATAAAAGTAGCTGACAGTCTTTGGAGATGTGAACCACAAAGCACTATAGAGAATAACGAGGTTTATATTCATAAGGGATCACAAAATCCCAACAGTTCAAGAAATAGATGCAAGAAAACCAAAAACAGTAATCCATGAAAAACGGTTGTAGCATTGATCATTGAAATTGCTTCACCCAGTGATTAACAATGAATTACATACAGAGAGACACACAGAGTCATAAAATACCAGGATTTGCAAGCAGGAACAAGAGAAAGATACCGCCACAATCCCAATAGTAGTAGTGGGAGCAAAATGTCTAATGAGAAAGAATTTACAATCATCCTGCTGTCAATACATGTAATCCCATATAATTTACAGAAAGAGGTGATTCTGGGCACATTTTGGGGATGGGAAGACCATGCTTGGCTAACATCAAAAACTGAACCAATGCTAATTTCAGTATCTCTCATTATACTCTGACTTCGAGACGGGTCTATTTCTGTCATGATATTAGAAACCCAAAATATTTGAAGAAATTAAACCAGGAGAATCTATAACATTCAGATGATACGAGCTAATCCTTAGTAATGCCAAATTAATACATAAACTTTCTCAACTAATAGCTAAAAAAAACAACTAAAGCACCTGAGTTATCCAGGTTCTTTATTTCCATCTACTAAACACTTGGCTCTGTACAAATCTTGCCTGTCACCTTGGGCACATTTGGTTACTCAGTTATCTTCACAGACAATGTAAATAATGTGAGGACGCACCAGCATCTGAAGTGAAACAGCTTTAATGGTGCACAAAACAAAAACAGAAGAACAATGTTAAATGCTTCATTACTTATCACAAACACACTAACAACTGGCAAACCATATTCAGTGTACTGTGGATAAATTACTTCTTAAAGTCACAATACTATTATACATATTCACTACACATATGTGTGTGTGTATGTGTGTGTGTATATATATATATATATATATATATATATATATATATATATATATATAAATACAGTTGTAGTTCGACTGTAAAATAACATCAGGACTTATCTTCTTCCCTGTGGTCATGCAACAGTGGAATTAGTATATTTAATTTCTGGGGGTGCGGGGGTAGAGCTCCCATGCCAAGCACCCCATATAAAAGCAATGTTTTTCTAGTATGAGATTGCAAATGTAATCCATTAATTTACATCTGTGATCACTTTAGTTTTGTGGGGGGTTTTAGATGTTTGCGATCACAGTGATGAACTTTTTTGATGCATTTGCCGAAGGTGAAATTTCATCAGTGATGCAAAGAAATACATGAAATACATGCATATGTGAGTGTGTGTGTGTGTGTGTGTGTGTGTGTGTGTGTGTGTGTGTGTGTGTGTGTGTGTGTGTATATCTTGTCAATCATTCGGAATATCAAATGCATGAACTGAGGCTGTTGCAATATGGAGATGTATTTTTATGAGAAGTAAAAGCTTCAGTTTTTTTTTTGTGTAGCAGTACTATTTTTATGTATGTATTTATTTTTTAAAGGTTTATGAAAGAGAGATTGTAAATACTAGTATTTGTAAGGTATTTACTGTTTTTTTGTGGGGGGGATGCAGGACAATGGGGATCTTTCCCTTACTCTTTCCCTGCTATAGTGTGGCCTCAAAGCATGTATATTTAGTACTTAGGGGTGTGCAGTTTGTGGGGGGCTTGACCCCTGCATAACACATGGTTTTATTTTTTTTATGTTAATGATGTGTTATGTTTCAATGCTCTCAGTTCAATTTTCAGGGAATTGAACAAGTGTTCGATATGAATCCACAGCTATACATCAATCTTGCAAATGTCGACCGGAAAATGCTGGCAATGACAACACAAAACCATACATGCACTGAGAAAATATCTAGGCACATGCAAAATTTAAATTATATATACTAACTCCGAGATCGCAGGATATTGGGGAAATAGCTGATTCCCCACCCCCAAGAACTGTATGATCTAAACAGATGTTGACCAAACATCTTTTACACCAAAGGTAGTCCATCTCTATATAGATATATATATCGCAGGATATTGGGGAAATAGCAGATTCCCCACCCCCAAGAACTGTATGATCTAAACAGATGATGACCAAACATCTTTTACACCAAAGGCAGTCCACCTCTGTATAGATATAGATATATATTTATATATATGTTTAAATTATCGAAACTTCCAAATGTTGACATCACCAATGTCAATACATAAACATAAAAAAAAAAAGAATGACAGCACATCTCAGAGCACGCAACCTTTACAATATTTTTTTGCAGGGGCTGCTAATTATAGATATTAACTATGATATTACACAATCCCTGTAGAAAAGGCATATTCCTCAAACCCAGGAACTGTCTGATCACACACAGCTGCTGACCATCTGTTTTGTCAATCAAAGTGTCTCAACAAAAATTTCAAAAAAACTAAGTGAACCAATATATATATATATATATATATATATATATATATATATATATATATATATATATACATATATACATATATAGGTCCACTTTGTAAATTCGAAATATTGAAATCTCGAATTTCAGTATTTCGAACTTACAAAGCCACATACTCACATTTCCGAAACGGGCAGAAGCGCAAAATTTAAAATCCCGAAGCACGGATATTTTTAATTTCTGGTTCCGGTGGTACGGTATGTGGATGTTTGGGTTTAATTTTGATAAGTTTGTGTGTATAAGTATGTTGGTTAGGGGTTTAGTGTGTGTAAGTGTGTGTTGTGACTGTTATATGTGTGTTTGAGGGACTGTAAGATGTGTGTGTGAGTTTTGTTTGTGTTACTGTTTGTGTGATCTCGGAGTTAGAATATGTACGTGGGGGGGCAACCCCTGACATGGGGGTGCATGGGGGCTTGCCCCCCTGCCTATATATAGTTTAGATGAATTAGTTTGATTGTGGGGGGAGTTTTGTTTATGTTTATGTGTGTACTGTATGTGTAGCGTAATTACAGGATTTTGAATTTCGCGGTTGTGTGTTTTCGAATTTGTGAGTTATGGTTGGGTTTTCGGCTTTGTGGTTTCAAAATACTGAAATTTGGGATTTCAGTATTTCAAAATTACAAAGTGGACCCATATGTTGTTTTTCTTTCGGCTTTTCCCGGTTAGGGGTCACCACAGCGGAACTCCAGTCCGCTAATGATTGGCAGTCGATTTTTATGGTGCGGAGGTGTCAGCCCAATGCCCAACCTTCAATGAAGGTACGCCCATTCACGCATGTCTTTCGAACAACACTCGACCGTGGGGAGGACATGCAGACTCCACACAGAAGGCGCTCCAGTATATATATATGTATATATATATATATATATATATATATATATATATATATATATATATATGTGTGTGTGTGTGTGTGTGTGTGTGTGTGCATGTGTGTGTATATAGCTAGAGAGAGAGATATATGGTGGGGGTGGTCAGATGGATGTTGAGACTTGGAAAGGGGAGAATCTGGGAGATTTAAATAGAAAGAGGATCAAAGATCTGGGTGCAAAAACTATGGAAGATGACCGTACAATGGTTGACAAGAAAGTGTAAGGGGGGGTCTCAGAAATGAGCAGACTGATCAAGCAAAGAGGCAACAGTGAGTTTTGAAACTAGTGAAACTGTAGTTGTGTAGTTGTAGTGAATTAGTAATGGTACTACCAAGTATGTATGCAGGGAATACCAATGATAAGATACACTGTGCCCAAAAGGAGCAACCTTCCAAATAATAAAGAGGTAGGGAAGGAGTGTAGTCCAAATTTTGCATATGGTGTCACTGGCGGCTGGTGACTTCAAATCAAAGGGGGGCTGCAGGAGACAGCTGAATGGATGGGGTCAATGGGAATGGGTGTGGCCAACTAAAAAGGGGAGGAGCTATGCTCAAAACCACAAAAGCTGTAACTTTAATTAAATACTCTGCCCTGGGTGCCAAACCATCATTATGAGAGTCCAATCAAGACAAAATGAAGTGTAGAAGAAAAAACATATTTCAATCCATTGGCTGCATGACAGCTTACTTAATATCTAGATGGAACCAAAAAGGTTGTGAGGCATGATAAAATAAATTACTTTTTAAATACATTACTGGAATGCTAGTCAAAATCAAGTATAAGAAAAACAAGCAGCACTCAACTCAAACCACTTCTCCTTGTACTCCAGTTCTAATTATAATTTATATTCAGCTTTATTAAAGTACCAAGTAACATGCTGAAAGTAGCAATCTCTGTTATACCCCCACTTGTAAAAATGTTTCTTATCCAAAAAAGACCTGCTGCCTGACAACAACTATCTACTTGTTTCATGGGGAAAACATGATCAAAGTAAAAAATGAAAAGCAAACAGGAAACAAGCTCAACATACATTGCTTAAAGGATTACTGCACAGGATATGGACCGCACATGATAGATTGGCATTCTGTCTAGTTTGCAGGTAAAGCCTGTAATGAGCTCTTAAAATAATGTAATCCTGTCCTTTATTACAAATACTGTCATATGCATTTCAGTACCCAAGACTTATATGTTATCTAGTTATGTAAGTATTCTCTGCATGGCAACAACAGAAAGGCTTTCACTGTTGGCAGTTCTTTAACAGTATGCTTATTAAAACTTACTTGCATCTTATAATCTCAGGCAAGCTTACCAGATGTTCATTAAAGCACTGCTACTTAAACACAGAGCAACAGGCACTTTCTGAATAATAATAAGCATAAATCAACAGTATAAAAATATGACAGAAACCAGAACATTCTGCAAAATCAAGGACAGATGAAAAGCCATTGAAGTACTTGTGTCTACCTTGGATGGGGAGATAGTCTGCACATTTACACTGCATAACTTCTCCTTGCCTTGCTTGGACACATCCAGAGTCACTACATGGAGTGGGATGCAACAAGTATGTCACAATTTGAAATGTCTCTGGCTGACTGTGATGGTCCTGACACATTTGTCATACCTCTCAACCTCAGAGCAAGAAATCTGGACAAAGTCATACATAGAGGTGGGACAAAGGCCCAAAAATAAGGACAATTTTTAAATATTACTCTTATAAAATTAGAAAGATAATAGAATAGTAGGTCTTGCATTAGTATGAATTTTCTGAAGGGTATGACTTCTGAAACTTAAATGTCTGTTATTATTTTCTAACTTCAGTCGTTAATGATTTGCCACTAATTTGCCAAAAAAAAAAACACAATTTTATGAAAAATGGACCAAAAATGTGATTCAAAAATATAAAATAGCCATACAATACAGCTGAGAACCTGTCAAAGAAGGGACACTTTTTAATATTAGTACTGCTAACTTGAGCAGCTGACAAAATAAAAGAATCTACATGCATTTCTGAAATAAAAGTAATATATATAACTGATTATTACAGTTATTTATTAATTGTAAACCCTACATGTTTTCTTCCAAAATTGCCATTTTGCGGAGGGATTATTAGGGGAAGAGCAACATTTTGAGACAAAATCAGGGACAGTTGAGAGGTTTGGATATGCCTAATTCTATAAAGAATTTATTTGCATGTACCTCTCAACCTGTTAATGCAGGAAATCTGGACAAGGCCAAATATATGGGGGGAACATATAAACAGTACTAAAAATTGCTCGTGTATAAAATGAGACAGTTGATCAAATAACAGGTCTTGCTTTAGCATGCATTTTTCTGAAGGTTATGAAGTCTGAAACTCAGTGTCTGTCATGGTTTCATTCCTAAATGATCTGACAGAAAACCACAAATTTTATGAGGAACAAATGAAAAATGAGAAGCAAAAATCTATTCATTCTGCAAAAATCTGGACAGTTGAGAGGTATAGTTCAGCCGGGGCTGTCTTTGAGTTTGCTGCCCTTCCCCCCTCACAAAATCATGGTCGAATGGAGCTTCCCCCCTACAGCCATTCCAATGAACCATTACTTGGCTATTTCACCCCATTTACCATAAACACTAATGTGCATACTGCTTTACTTCTGCGATGATTTCGACTTCATTTAAAAGTCTTATTTTGCATTTTACAGAGCAAACACTAATAGATATCATATCTGCTAAACAAAGCAATGCAGTCTCACAATGAGAACAGACTTAGCATTAAAACTTCTCTGCCCTTGAAAACTCGCAATCACTGAAACAGCATTGAACCCACATTCAAAGAAAATACATTTTGAAAGTGGCAGATTAACTTTGGGTTTGGGCTGTTTTCAAATCACAGGCCCCTTGCACACGAAACATACACATGCTCTTTCATACACCTTCCTGATTGTATTAAATTATATTCCTTGTACAATACAGTACAGTTTTAGGGGGTGTTTTAAATGTATTGTTTTGAAATTTTTCCAGTAAACAATGACACAGAATGCATGCACCAGTAATGACAAAACTGCCCAATTCAGAAAATATCCATCATAAAAGTCTACTTAAACTTCTACAGTCCACCAGTATCAGTACATATGCACAATCTCTGAAGAAGTAAAAGTCATGTAGATAATTCCACATTAAAAAGATCTGTAACTAATGAAGAGGTTGCTGCTAACAAACAACTTGGTATTTCATTGTTTCATCTACACATAAAGTGCCCATTACCCTTGAGGAATAAATTGCCTGTCTTACACTAAAAAAAGTGATAAGCTAGCAATATTGCAATAGGTAATGGATGGCAAACTGATAACAGGTTCATAGTTATTAGGTATCTTCGCATCCACCCCTTTTGCAACACACTACAGTATCAGAAATGCATCTATCTGCTGTGGGAGTAGAACTCACAGCCTTCTGCATCAAAAGCAAGTATACTACTTGTTGTACTATTAACAATGCAAGCAGACTCAGCATAAGCAGCACTAAACTTTTGCTCCCCTGCAGCTCTCAGCTCCTTGTAAAATCTACTCACTCAGTTGAATCTCTGAACTTTGCAGCACAAAGAAATCTGGAAAAAGCCAAAGTTTATTGTGGGGGGGGAACAAAAGCCCAAAAAACAGGGACATATTTTAAACATTGCTTGTATAATGTTGGAAAGTTGCTAAAATAAAATGATTTGTTACCACCATACATTTCACTGCCAAGTCTTCATAGGTTCATAGGTTCATAGGTTTATACTAGGCTATCTGCCCTAAGGCATTTATAAGCCTAGCCCAAATTATTGTGGCTTACGCCACCCCTTATATGAAAAAATACTGTGCCCATTAGTTTGTTGTGCCTCTGTCCAGCAGTGACCCAGAGATGATTCCCGGGGTAAACCTACGATCTCCCATCCACAGGTCTAGATTTCTCTTGAACAGAGTCAGCGAGGTGCTCTGCCTCACATGGACCGGGATTTTATTCCACAGCATAGGGAGTCTCTGAGTGATAAATCTATCCCTCCAGCACGTCCTATTTATATCCGTGCTAAGGTTTAAGTCGCTTGCTCTAGTGGTTTTGGTGGATTTGGATTTTTGAGGTGGAGCATGTCCATTAATTCCGGGTTGGACATGGCCTTGTATGTCAGGCACATGTCACCTCTGAGCAGACGGTATGCGACTGAATAGAGCTGGAGTTTCTTCAATCTGGCAGCATATGACAGATTTTGGAGTCCCTTTATCCTTTTGGTGAGGAACTTTTGGGGTCTCTCCAATTGCTGCAGATGTCGGGTGAGATACATCCCGAATGGGGCATTGTACTCGATCATTGGTCTGATAAGTGAAGAGTACAGGGAACAATGAACTCACTAGATCTGGATGTGAATCCCTTCATGATCAGGTGGGCAATGTAGAAGGTCTTTCTAACCACTTTAGCAATGTGAGTGTCAAAAGAAAGGCCACTGTCAACCTGGGTCCCCAGGTCCCTGATAACCTCTTCTGTGCTTAGTGGATTGCCACCTATATGGTAGCTTGGGGTTACCTTGTTTTTCCCGAAGGGTATGACTATACATTTTTTGGCGTTTAACTTCAGGCCATGGCTCTGGCACCAGCTATCTGTTTCCGTGAGTCCCTTCTGAAGGATATCAGTGTCCGATGCACTTTCCACTATGGCGCCCAGTTTGCAGTCATCTGCAAACTTTGTCAGCCAAAGTCCTCCCATGTTGGCCTGTACTTCTGAGAAGTAGATGCCAAACAATAGGGGGCCAAGGACCGAGCCCTGTGGGACACCAGGACCCTGTGCAAAACAGTCAGAGCAACATACCACTATGCCAAATCAGCTGTTTTGTGAAAGAATAAGTCGGAAACTTAAACGGCTACCATTTAGTGAATTCAGTTCTCACTATAGCACAGCTGTCAACCTCTTAGCACAAAACACCAGAACAAAGCCAATAATGGGTGAATACAGCCCCCAAACATTCAGTGAATTCAGTTCTCACTATAGCTCTCAGCCTCTTAGCAAAAAACACCCGGACAAAGCCAGTAATGGGGGAATGTAGCCCCCAAACATATTCAGGGAATTCAGTTCTTACCATAGCTCTCAACATTAGCACAAAACCTGGATTAAGCCAATAATGGGGGAATACAGTCCCAAAAATAGGGACAAATTTCAAATATCCATCTTATACACTTAGAAAATTGCTAGAATAAAAGCTTTTGTGTTACCATGCACTTTCTGAAGAATATGAAGTCTGATATTCAAATGAGTGTCATTTTTAACATTTGTTAACCAGGAAAGTCTGACTTGGAACAAAAGCTAATTTTTAGCAGAGACCCAGGGAGAAACACTCCAGACAGACACATGTCTTTGTAAGATGGGAGGCACAAAAACAGGGAGGGCATACGGACTCCACACAGAAGGTAAGGCACCCCAGCCAAGAATCAAACCAGAGAACATGTAGCTGTCAGGCAACAATGCTACCACTGCATCAATGCACTACTGGCTTTGAAAGGACACAAAAATACAGAACCACAGATTTTATGAGGAACAGAACAAGTATGAGGGAAAAATTTGCAACATTTTTACAAATGGTGATGGGTAGGGAATTCAGGCTCTTGCCACCTGGGCCCAAGGTACAGGGTTCAAGCCTTATTCTCTGGCCACCACCATGTTGCACCTGGGGCATTTTACACGCACACACACACACACACACACACACACCCTACCTGGGACAGGTAAATCCTTCCACAGCTTCGTTAAGCCCATGAGATGTCCTTCCCTGACGAGACTCCCAGCCTGCTAACGTTGCAGTCCGAGTCCATCTGTGCACTTGAATGCTTCATAATCTGGAATGCTGCTGAGACAGTCTGCGCATGCTCCAGACTGTCTCAGCAGCAGTCCGGATATCAGAAATGCTATTGCGCATGCGCGAAAGTCCGCTATTTGCTATCATTTCTTTTTTTTTTTCTTTTTTGTTTTATTTTATTTTATTTGACTTTCTTTCTTATTTTACAGCTGGGGGGCTGCAGTCCAGCATTCCAATAGCATGGGCCGCCCCTGGTGCTTAATACAGCACAAAATATGTAATGGGAAACCTCATTGGGATAAGTTGGCTCACAAATAGGACCAGAAAGTTAGGAATGGTGAAACCCACTGCATAAAGAGACCAGTCACCAGTGGAGTCCCTCAGAGATCCATGCTGGCCCACTCCTCTTTGGCATATACTTCTCAGAAATCAAAGGCTTCTGGCTGACAAAGTTAGCAGATGATTACAAGTTAGGAGCAGTCACAGAATCCCACCCAAGGCACTAACATCTTACAAGAGGGTCTAACACAATGAAATTAATGGGTGCCAAAGTCACGGATTAAAACTCCACGCCAAGAAATGCATAATAGTACCTTTTGTGAAGTTGGCCACATCAGGAAACTATGTCATTAAGAAATCACCCCTAAGAATTTACCCAATAGTGAGGGATTTGGGTACTTAGTAGATGGTAACCTAGCCTTTGACCAACATGTGTCCAAGGTAGTGAGGAAATCATTCTATTTCAATTAACATATAAGAAGAAGCATGGCACCTAGGTCCAGGGAGGTCATCATACCACTGTATTCAGCCTTCATCAGACTCAGGGCATAAACAAAATGTCTTATGTGGATTGCCTCAAAGCCCTGTCTTTATACTCTTGTTTCTTACAGACTACTGAGAGTTAACCTATGCCTAGCATACAAGGCATCCTTGGATCCAGCTCTGATGAATACTTTGCATAACTCCAAAACAGACAGTATCAGAACTAAGGACTTGAATTTTGCTTGTAACATAAATAAGATGTGTTGGAGATGTAGATATGTATTCTGATTCTCTGGAGCAGGTTCCCCTTCCATCTGAAGCAGAGACCCTTCCTAACCTTATTCAAGCATAACCTAGACCAGTGGAAGGGAAATAGGAAATTCACCCCTGGTCTGGTGTCTATGTATCTGATGGACAGAGGCAGTCAGTAAATCATGTCCCAACAAACATATACCCTTTATATATAAATCTCTAAGACACAAAAAGTTGTGTGACACTCTTGGGTTGCACGCTAGGCTTATAAAGGCCTTTGCAGCCATTAGATTAGTATACCCCTATCAACCTATGAACCTATGAATGATACAGGTCAAATTTTGAGAGATGCTATGTTTGTGCATGAAGTAGGAATGAGGAGAAATGCAAAGAAATGTTGTTCTTTGAAATAATATGTGAATATCAAACATTTGTGCCATCTGTACTATCGCAATCATGTTGCATAATATGGTAGACAAATGTGGTATGAACATTATATGGGAAAATGTGTCTGTTAAACTGTATACATATATAACAATAAAAATGAAAAAGTTAAAAAATGCAGAGGAGGAAGAAAGCAAGAAATAGGAAAAAAGGAAAAGTGGTTCTGAACTAAACACCCTTTGATAAAATCACTTAATATAGAGAAAGCAAGAAATAGGAAAAAAGGAAAAGTGGTTCTAAACTAAACGCCTTTTGATAAAATCACTTAATATAGAGAAAGCAAGAAATAGGAAAAAAGGAAAAGTGGTTCTGAACTAAATGCCCTTTGATAAAATCACTTAATATAGAGAAAGCAAGAAATAGGAAAAAAGGAAAAGTGGTTCTGAACTAAATGCCCTTTGATAAAATCACTTAATATAGAGTGCACTGATACTGCTTGCACTGATTTTAGCATTACATTAAAAAATTAGAAAGTTTTTTTTTTTTTTAGTTTTTTAGTTTTTTAGTTTACTTGTTCTTGCTGGTGGTAGAAGATTCCAGGCTAGTTGTTTTGTATTGAAATTTAAATTCTCAGTAACAGGTCCACCCAAACATTATTCTAAAACAGAACTCTTAAGCAGTTATAGTTATCTCTGCCCTTCATGCTGCCTGACTAGAGAGAGAGGTGAACATATGTAATATATACTTGGAGGCAAAAATATCACACACAGTAAACTCAGACACAAACATCAAAAACAGCACAGCACACGTCACACCATTCCAAGGCCATCGCAATACACATAATCTACATACGCTCAGGTTCTAATGATTAACTTGCCTAAACCTCAGAGACCTCCAAAACACAACACAGGCACAAAGCACACTCAGTATATTAAACCTACTTCCTCACATAGCACAAGGAGTCTCAAAGCCAGAGATGTTGTGCCCATAAGACAAACGTTGACCCAACCAAACAGTCTTGTTATATTAAACCTACTTCCTCACATAGCACAAGGAGTCTCAAAGCCAGAGATGTTGTGCCCATAAGATAAACATTGACCCAACCAAACAGTCTTGTTATAGGTGACACCATTGTAAAAGACCCAACCAAACAGTCTTGTTATAGGTGACACCATTGTAAAAGACCCAACCAAACAGTCTTGTTATAGGTGACCCCATAATATAGAGACGTGCCTCTTACCAGGCTGCGAAAGAAAAGAGTGATAGTTAGTCGCTGTCTGTAGCCAGGATCCATCTGATCATGCATGCACTCAAGTCCTTGAACAGGTACCAGTATGACTCTGTCGTAGTTCTTGCTGGTGTCAGTGACTTGAGGTCTACCCTCCTGGACTATATGAACACAGGAATAATGCAGCTCTCAGTCTATTGCCCAAGGCAGGTATTAGCTTAGCATTCAGCAGCAATCTACCTGATCCAAGGATGCTGCTGCAATATGAGCAAAAAAGAATTGACTTCAATAACTGGTTTAGTTTTTGGTGTCATTCAAAGGGGGTCCAACATTCGTCAGGCTGGGAGGTTATAATTCAGAGACCATGCCGCTTCACCAGGGATGGCCTGCATCTGTGATCTCTAAGGTTTTGATTACTGGAAAAGATATTGTCTGCCCTACATAGTGGCTTTTTTAAGCAATGCCAACGTAATAAACCTACCAACATAAAATAAGCAAAGGAAAATATGAAGCTGAATTATTGATCAATGTGAGGAGCCTGAATAATAAACTCCACTCCCTACAAGCCCTTCTCACCCTTGAAGACATTGATGTCCATGTAGTTACTGAAACATGTTTTAAAATGATAGAGAGCACTCCGGTGGTACAAGGCTATAACACCTTCCATGCCACTGGACCAGATGCTGTGCAGGAGGGGAAAAAAGGTGGATGTTTCTCAGTCTACATCCAGAAGAGACCCACATCGAGGCTGGTAAATATGCATGAAGCACTAGAGATCCTCATGTCCAAATAACCATCAGAAAGGTCTCGTACCATATATTAGCTAGCTATGGAAATCCCTCTATGACAAAAGAAAGCCACAATGCCTATCTGCAGGAACTAGAGGCGTTCGGTATTAAACCCAATACCATGTTCCTAGGTGATCTAAACTATTCAACTATTGACTAGGAACACACCTCTCAGCTGTCACTGATTTTTCAGGGACAGCCCTGATTTTGACTGAAATTTTAGCTCTGCCCCTTTTAATTGCAACTAAAAGTGGTGACTTTTGGAGAAAAGGTGATGAATTACAGTTAATAAATAATGACAATAATTAGCATTACAGATTTCTTTTACTTTAGATAATGTATATTCACTCGTGCTATTTTGTCATGTCTCAAATTAATATTAGTAATATATGAAAAGTGTCCATGATTGTCCCTTATTATTTCTTGATTAGTCCCTGATTGGTTGAGAACTATGACTGGGAAACCTAAACCAATATTTCTGGAGTTTGTCAATACAAAGCCCTGGAGAATTAATGAAAGTACCCACCAGGGAAAATAACATCTTGGATCTTGTCCCTAGTAATATGGAAACATCTTGCACCATCAATTGCGTATCTTCTTCACTTGTTAGGTCAGGCCATAAAGCAGTCTCCTTCAAAATAAAACTAAAATCAGAGATCACTTCCACCCAAGATACCTTTAGAAATTTCTTTAAGACATGCTACCTACTCATAGGTTCATAGGTTCATAGGTACGTACTAGGCTATTGGCCCTTGGGCCTATATAAAACTAGCCAAAAAGGTACCCTGGCTTTCGCCACCCAGGAAAATTATTTTCCTGTGCCACTGTCAAACAGAGCCACAGAAGTGATCCCTGGGGTGAATTTCCTATTTCCCATCCAGTCATCAAGATTTTTCTTGAAGAGTGCTAATGAGCAGCTTTGTTTGATATAGATAGGTAGTTTGTTCCAGAGTATGGGAAGTCTCTGGGACAGGAATCTATCCCTCCAGCATGTTCTGTTTATTGTGATGACAAGGTTTAGGTCCCTAGAGCGTTTAGCTCAGAGGGATTGGGATTTCTTTAAGTGAAGCATGTCCAACAGCTCTGGGTTTGACATAGCTTTGTATGTTAGGCAGAGATCGCCTCTGAGTAGGCGATATGCGACAGAGTAAAGATGGAGATTTTTGA
Source organism: Protopterus annectens (assembly GCF_019279795.1). NCBI lineage: Eukaryota > Metazoa > Chordata > Ceratodontiformes > Protopteridae > Protopterus > Protopterus annectens. Next base: position 264,131,064 of record NC_056746.1, on the reverse strand, counting down.
GACGGTCTGCATAGGTCCTCTGTTTGAGGCCGGTAATCCTATTTGTGAGGTATTTCTGCGGCCTTTCTTGTGAGATACATACCAAAAGGGGCGTTGTACTCTATAATGGGTCTAATGAGTGATGATTAGAGCGGAACAATAACCTCTTTTTTCCTGGATGAGAAGCCTTTTGTGATGAGGTGTGCCACATAGAAGGATTTCCTGACTACTGTGGCAATGTGATTATCAAAGGAGAGACTACTGTCCACCTGTGTCCCAAGGTCTCTTATCACACTTTCGGTGTTAAGTTTACTACCGCCTATGTGGTAGTTTATGGGTACAGAGTTTTTACCAAAGGGGATGACAATGCACTTTTTGGCACTGAGCTTGAGGCCATGGCTTTGGCACCAGGCATCTGTCTCAGTGAGTCCCTTTTGCAGGATGTCCACATTGTTAGGAGTTTTGATTATGGCTCCTAGTTTGCAGTCATCTGTGAACTTTATTAGCCAAAGACCTTCTGTGTTAGCCTGTAGTTCAGTGAAGCAGATACCAAACATGAGAGGACCCAGGATTGAACCCTGTGGTACTCCACTTGTCACTGGTCTAAAGTCGGATTTGGAGTCTGCTACTTTCACAGTGTGGGTTCTGTCAGTGAGCCAGTTGGCAACCCATCTTGTGACATAGGGATTTATATCTAGTTTAGTGAATTTATCTATAATTCCAGAGTGGGGGATGGTGTCAAAAGCCTTGGCAAGATCTAGATAGGCTGTGTGAACCACCTTACCCTCATCTACGGCTTTGGTGACTGCTTCAAAGAAGTCTGTCAGGTTTAGGAGACATGATCTGCCCTTTACAAACCTGAACTGGGTGGGGTCCAGAGTTTGGAGATTACCAATGTCTTTGTTTATAAGTTCCATGATGATACATTCCATGGCCTTGCAGACCAGGCTCATCAGGCTAATGGGGCAGTAGTTTCCGGGGTCCGTGGTGGATCCCCTTTTGTGTAGTGGGATAACCATCGCTGTGCACCATTCAGTGGGCACAAAGCCTGAAGTGAGGCTATGATTGAACATGGTACTTAGGTGGGGTGCCAGTTTGTTCTGTAGTCCATGTAGAATGCAGCCTGGGATGTTGTCAGGTCCCATGGATGCTGTGTTCTTGACTTTGGAGAGTGTGTTTTTTACCTGTGCAGCCATGATTACAGGAACTTTGCATTCTTCCGGTATAGAGATGGGCCCTTTAGGGGGTGAGAGGGGGGTAAAGTTAGCACTGAATCTATCTGCCAGGATGTTGGCAATATCATTTGGTTCTGTATATTTAGTGCCATTGTGCTGTAACTCAGAGCAGATCTGAGTTTTGCCACTGAGATTCTTGACATAGCTATAGAATGCTTTGTGGTTGTCTTTAGAATCAGTGGTGATTTTGTCTTCATAACTAGCTTTGGAGGATTTTATGAGTGATCTCAGCTTCTTACTGAGGCTGACCAGGGAGTTCCTCCAATCATGGGATTTTACTCTTTTTTGCAACAGTTTCTTTCTTCTGTTGTAGAGTTTGTTTATGGCAGGGGACCACCAGATTGGCTTTATTTTTTTGGAGGATAGCATCTTGGTACTGTTAGGGATAGCACGATCCATGCACTCATGTTAGTGCTTATAAAGTGCAATTGTGTAGGATTCAGCAGTCATAACTCTATTGTCCATCTGCATGAGTGTTGTGACGTTTGCCACTTCTGTTTTAAGAAGCCTGAAGTTGGCTTTGGAGAAATTTTTTACGGTAGTTTCCATAATGGGGGGTGGGGGCGGAATGTGGATATTTAGGGTGATTAGCTTGTGGTCGGATCTGACCAATGAGGAATTGACCTTTGGTGTGGAACACCAGTCACCCATGTTGGTAATGACCAGGTCTAAGATATTGCTGCCCCTGGTGGGGGTTTGGATAAGTTGATCCAAGGCGTTGGAATTTATGAATTCCAGAAAACGTTGAGCAAGAGTTGGTAAATGAGTAGTTTTCCCATTTAATGGTGGGGTAGTTGAAATTGCCTATTATTAGGGTGTTGGGTTGTACCCTAATATTTTCCAGTGTATCAAGAAATGAGGAGTAGGAATCCTGGGACATGGTGGGGGATCTGTAGCAAGCTACAATTTGTATTGCAATCTTGCCCAGAGTTAGTTGTACTTGGATAATCTCGGATGTATTATGCTGAGCAACTAGCCTGGAGGTGTGGATATCCTTAATGAATATGGACACGCCTCCACCTTTAGTGTTTCGGTCCAGGTTAGGTGGCCGAAATGTGTGGTATGAATTATAGCCTGGTAATGAAGGGGTGCTCTCTGTAGCCTTGAACCTGGTCTCTGACACTGCACAGATGTCGATGTTCTCCATTTTAAGGAGTGCCTCAAGTGAGTGCATTTTGAGGTTTAGACTTCTAACATTAAGTAGCATTACCCTCAGATTTTGCTTGCTTGTACCTGTTATTGTGGTGAATTTGTCATTTGAACCTTGCCTAAAAAAGGCACTAAAGGGGTGGCAAGAGCCTTAGTCAATATCTGGAATCCCAAGGGCGACAGGTGCAAGCCATCTCTGGCAAAGCATCATGGTCTGTCGATCATGTCATCCCAGGTAGACAGATACTGGATCCCCTTAGAATGACACCAGAAGCTTAGCCAATTGTTGAAGTCAATCATTTTGTCCTTGTACTGCGGTATCATTCTGGGCGATGGCAGGATACTACTCAGAGCTAGGGTCATACCTGTCTTGGCTACAAGATCGGAAAGCTCTTCCATGTCTCTTTTCATGTAGTCCAGGGAGGTACGTCTCAGGTCGTTCACACCAACATGGACAATGACAGAGTCATATTTGCACTTGTGGAGTGACCTGAGTGTGTGGGTTATGTGGCGGATCCTGGCACCCGACAGGCAGCTGACAGTAACCTTCTCCTTGTTTAGCCTGGTGAGTGGGACATCAGTGTGCCTGACTATAGAGTCACTATTACTAGTGTGTTGGGTACGTTATTTTGCCTTATGGGCTGTGGTTGATTGGCTCACTGAGTCTGTAAGCTATGTGTCATTTGGGTTGTGTTGGGGGTGGAGGTTGCTTGCGTTCTGCTTTGGAGGTCTCTGTTGCATGAGCAGATTATTACTGAGAGCCTCCGTGAATGTTTTTGTGTGGATTTTGGTGGTGTAGGTTTTGAGGGACTATGTGATGAGTGTGGTGTGGTGCAAGTGTTTACCTTCTCCTCTTGACTGTCTAGTCCAGTCTTGGCTGAAGAGGGCTTTGTTTCCAGTTTGGCTATATACATGCATCTCTCACAGGTTGTAGTGTTGGGTGGTAGGAGGAGAGGGTTGTCTGTGTACATGAGGCAATTGCTGCATTGCCCCAAGATGCCCAGATTCATTAGGTAGACAAGAGTAAACACCAGGAGCTGACCCTTAGACATGCCTGGATAGGTGCTTATTTATTAAGTACTAAAAAATGTTTTCCACTAGATAAGTGAAGAAAGTTGAGTGCTGTAGTAATTAGTAGCTTATGTAGTGCTTACAACGAGTTCTGAACAAGTGCTGAGCTCAAAGAAACAGATTTGAGTGCTAAAACTAAAAAAACTGACTAGTTCTAAGGGAAAATTTGAAGAGCAGATTTTATGGTGCCGGGAATAGTTTAACCCTAACTAAGCAGCGATGCATAAAGTTTATTTTCAGTCTCTTCTGGATGTAAACTCCTAAGTAATAAATTGGCAATTCCCACCAAATCCAGTGAACTCCACTGAATATGCAGAAATGTATACCAAAACACTATACCAGCGTGTAAATAGCTGACAACGTAGGAACAAGTGCAGGCAAACCCTAGAAAAAAAAACATGGTGGAACCATAGTATCAGCAAGCTTTATAATAAAATGAAAGGAATTCTGACCAAAAATAAGAAGACTAAATCCCAGAATGTTACAGCCATTGTCACTGAAATAAACAAACAACTCAGGAACTTAACAAAATCAAACAAAGCCAAGTCTGAGGCTAAAATAGCTACCCAAGCCAAAGACAATCACAAGGCTTTTTTTAGTTATGTTTGTGATCTTAAAAGCACAACACAGCAATGCACTGAACTGATTGTGAATGATGTTACCCACACTGAGGCTGAAGATATAGTTAACCTACTGGCCAATAATTTCAGCTCTAACTTTACCCCTCTCTCCACGCCATCTGTCCCTCAAGATATACCTGAAGCTGGCTCATCTTCAGCTGTCACACAAGACCAAGTTCTAAAAGTGCTATCAGAAGATAAAAATACTGCATGAATGGGTCCTGAAAATATCCCTGGATGCATCTTAAATAGCATGAAGTACTATTTAGCCACACCCCTAACAACACTGTTCAATCTCAGCCTCTGTAAAAGTTTAGCACCAAACAAACAGAGAACAACTACAGTCATTTCCCTGCATAAGGGAACACCTTCCACATACCCGTAACCCGGGCAATTGCAGACCCATGATGACAAGCCTCATGTGCAAAGCTGCGGAAAGACTTATCATGGAATCAACCATTCAGGACATAGGAAACCACCAAACACTGGACCTGTCTCAATTTGGATTCATCAAGGGCAGGTTGTGTTTACTCAACCTGGTGGATTTTTTTTTTAAAGGTTACCAAAGCATTGGTACCTCAACCTGGTCAAAGCTTTTGACACAATTTCCCACTCAGGCATAGTTGAAGAGCTTAATAAACTTACAATAAACCCCTATGTCATCCACTGGATTGCCAGCTGGCTCACAGATAGGGCACAGATAATCAAAATAGGGGAAGTTACCTGTACAAAGAGACCTGTCCCCAATTGAGTCCCCCAGGGTTCTGTGCTGGGACCTCTCCTGTTTTGCATATACTTTTCTGAAGTAAAAGCCAATACCAAAGTACTCTGGCTGACTAAGTTTGCAGATGACTACAAGCTAAGAGCAGTAATTGAATCCCCAAATGACTTACTCATCCTTTAGGAAGGTTTGTCTCAAATAAATAACTGGTTATAAAATCATGGACTAAGCTAAATGTCAAAAAATGCATTTCTGTATCCTTTGGGAAGGCTACCATATTGGCATTGCTCCCCTAAGAGCTGACCCACTTGTTTAGAATTTAGGAACTTAATGTGGACAGTGACCTAACCTTTGACCAACATGTATCTATTGTAAGAAAGTCTTTCTATATTGCACAGCTTATAAACAAGGGAATTGTATCCAGATCTAGGGATACCATTGTCTCCCTCATTAGGGCAATCATTGTATATAATTCCCATTTTTTCATGTATCTGTCCAAACACATGCAACAACTGGAATGCCTATAGAGATATCTTACTAAAAGGATACAAGGCCTAAGCAACATACTCTGCATAGATCAACTCAAAGCCCTATCACTATACTCAGTATCCTACAGACTGCTAAGAGGTGACCTGTGTCTGGCATACAAGGCATCCTACAACCCATTACTGATGGATTTACTGCACATCAGCAAGTCAAATGGCATCAGAAATACTCAGTCTAGGGATCTAAACCTCTTCTGCAACTTCAGTAGAATGGTTTGAAAAGTCAGGTATATCTCGCAGAGGACATTGCTGCTGTGGAGCAGACAACCCATCCACATAAAGCAAAGGTTATCCCTGTCCATATTTAAGTGCAACTTGGATCTATGGATGGAAAACAGAAAATTTACCCCAGGACTGTCACTTGTAGTACTAATGGACAAGGGCAGTTCCTAACTGCTTTATCCCACCCATGGGTACCCTCAAATTATCTACGGTATGATCCCAGTTATTCTCATTAGGGGTAATATAGAGTTATTGACCATGGGATGGGTAAGGCCACTCTTCAACCAAATGGGATAAGTATTTTTAACACAAAATGAAAAACTGAATAGGCTTAAAATAGCCAACAAGGCTAGCTAGATTAGCACTTACCTATGAACATATGAATATAAACCATTAAAAATAAAAGTGGAATTTTTGTGTCTTTCGGCTTTTCCCAGTTAGGGGTCACCACAGCGGAACTCCGATCCGCTAATGATTGGCAGTTGATTTTTACATACTGGCTTGCCAGGCCTGATGCCCAACCTTCAACGAAGGTACGCCCATTCACGCATGTCTCCATGCAGAAGACGCTCTAGCTGAGAATCGAACCAGACAGCGTCTTACTGTGAGGTGACATATTTTTTTAAATATATGATGCCATGAGTTAAATCAGGATTGGATAGAAATAGACTAGACATTTGGAGATGAAGATGAGCAATTGTAGGTAGTGAAAGAAAGAAATTAGAAAAGAAAATAATTTGCTATCTGTATGGTATGAGAGAAGAAATAAATTGAAGGTTGAAGCAGAAATGGATAAAGAAGTAAAAAAGGAAAGATTTAACGAAGCTCTTTCTGATGGTAGTATATATTACTGTAGGACAGATCAGCACATCCTTACTGAGCAAGTCTCAGTCATCAAAGGTGCTGCTTGTTACGCACTGCTAGTGTTGGAGTGTAGGCTTTTATGTAGTTTAAATGAATGAAATACAAGCTGTCTAAGCACAGAGGAGAGGAAAACAGGTGTCATCATAAAGTACTATTTCACTGTCCTCTTGCTGGTGTGATCTCATAGTTAATATATATTAGTAATGTTGGATATGAGGGAAAGGAGGTGGTTTGCCCCCTCCAAAAATTATTTTTTATGTGTTTCAGGTGATGCGCATGGCTGCTCAGTAAGGGATATTTCAATATGAATGATTCATCTTAACTGGTCATTTAGTGAGGATTTTAATGTATGGAGGCTGTCAGTGAGGAAGCTGTATTTGTATGGAATCATTTCAGATTCCCTTTATGCGGTGTCCTGCATTCTTCTTTTTTTTAGATGTTTATTGATTTGGCATTCTATGCAAATATATATGGCTCACAGGGCAGCTTTATACAATTCTAAATTAGGACCTTCCATCTGTCTTAGACTGTTCCAGAAACTGACACATGATCTGTTAGTGCTTCCATTCCACTACTGAACTGACTTCCGGTTACAGGTTACAGATTTCTTGTTTCAGTCATATTGACTGTGCACCTAATGATAACATATAAAAGCACGCCTACTTTATTAACTCAAACATTCAAAAGTTTGAATGCATAAAGATAGGCACATATGCATCGAATTCTTAAACGTTCGAAAGTTAATAAACAAAAAAAATATACAGAAAAAAAAAGATGTAGGCAGGGGGGCAAGCCCCCCTGCACCCCCCCCACACCCCCCGCTACTTAAATATACCAACTCTGAGATCACATTACATTGAAATAAATGGAAATCTCCACCTATGGAGATTTCCGTTTACAGTTTTTGACGGCTTGCACTTTCGATGCATATGGTTCGATCCATATGTATACGCGGATTTATGCTTTCGCATAAATAAAGTAGACCCTATAAAAGCATCTGCATTTTGTGTTAATTTGCTCTATGTAAATACATTTACTTTCAGACCTAATAGATTGGATTTTTAGGTTAACAATCTATTACTTTTGTCATTTCTACCTGCTGTCTCCTGTGCAAACTAGTACTATCAGAGTAATGGAATTGCCAAGCTGACATTTGGAATGATACCATGCTTCAAGCTCTGTATGAGAGATTTTCAGCTTTGTACATCTCAGAGGTAGTTATGATTACAAGACTAAGCAAGCAATGATTCCTGACAGGGTGTGTGTTAATGTGTAATTGATGCCCACCCTGGGGTGTTATGAAGCCTGATGTTGCAGGTGGAGGGCCTCTACACTCCTGGAAGGGGATTAATTACACATTAAGACACACCCTGGTGGGCATTATTGTGCTTAGAGAATGGGCTCTCTGTACAGCTGTTGTATTTTACTTACTTATTTATTTTATATATTTTTAATGTAAAATAGTTCCTCCGTCTAATGTTACAAACTTCCTGTAGTATATAGTAATGGTGTTGGATAAAGCATTTTATATCAAACGTGTAAAAAATAGGTTTACTATCATGTTCACGAAGTGTCTTCTGTCATAGATGGCAGCATCAAAAGGCTGTTTTCCACGTGGTTAGACCTTGAATGGAAAGTCAGCAAATCACATCATTGAGCATCGAATGGAATATGCACTCCAACGGCCACATTTCCAAAACAACAAATGTTGAACCATTGCTATTAACATGGTTTGACAAGGGGGCGGAACGACATTTTTATTTTCAGCATACCGGTTCAGCGATGTGAGCATTCGACTGAAGGCACATGATAGTAAACCTAAAAAATATTATAGTGCTTAAAAAAAAAATAAGCAAGTAAAACAACAGTTTTCTCTCTCATACACACATAAACAGTCTCTTCTGCTTTCACACACATAAACACACACAGGCTCCTCTGCTTTCATACACACATTCACTCACACAAGATCGCTGTCACTCTCGATGTCTCACACACACAGGCTCCTCTGCTTTCACACATGCATTCACTCACACAAGATTGTTCTCACTCTCTCTCGATCTGTCTCTCACACACACAGTCCCATCTGCTTTCATACATGCATTCAGTCATGCAAGCTTTCTCTCTCACTCCCTCTCTCTCTCTCAATCACACACGCACACACATACATGCACACACACACACACACGCGCACACACACACACACACACACACACACACACACACATAATCTCTCTCCTTTTTTTTTGTTTTACATTTTATACTAGCTAAACAGCAGAACCGCTGCTTAGTGAGCATAAAATAATGGGGGAACGTTAGTTTTTTTTTTTTGCATTCTAAGCTCCACGGCAGCTCGATATGCTGCTGTGAAGCAGCAGACTCATTTGTCAGCAGTCATTACTTGTACATTAATACCCTGCTTGAGAATGTTCGTTCTCCAATTAGGGTGCTGATATACAGTTTGCCCATTCTCTATGTGTCTATATTGGCCTCCAAGTTCTGCATTCAGGTTTGATGCTCAGTATTGCACCCATGTTAAATACCAGCATTTTATGTTGCATCTCATTATATACGCTGGAATTTAGATATTGCCTTTGGTACTACAAACTGCATTAAAATCCTTCAAAATTCAAATCACTATATACAGAAGCTTCTAGAGCCAGTGATTCAAACAGCTTCATATTCCACCATGTACTACTATTATATCAAACCGGTGTTTGAGAAGTATGGAGCACCCCTCTGCAGAGGTACCCCAGAACAGGTCATCACTGGAACAAATACAATTAGCTCATTCAGATGTAAACAGAGTCATCCTTTAAAAAGTCCATAGTACTTCCATTTGACCTGTTACTCAGAATTTAGACTTCAAACAGTGAACCTCAGATGCATGATGTACTGCCTTAAGTAACAGGAGAGAGCTGAGTTAGCTTGGTTAACAGAAACAACAAGGGTGTGTGTGTGTGTGTGTGTGTGTGTGTGTGTGTGTGTGTGTGTGTGTGTGTGTGTGTGTGTGTGTACGTCTGTGCTCGTGTGCATGCATGAGTATATATGTGTATGTCTAGATGCATAAAAAAGGAAGGTCACATAAACCTTTTACATTCTGATGCACTTCTTTAGTAAAACTACTGCATTTCCTATATACAATTATGCATCTCCAGTGAAAAATCCAAAGATTCAACTTTACTTACAGGTTTGTTCACTTTTTCCCTACATTTTACAAACTTGCTGTTTCATACTTGAAGTAAACACTGTTGCAGGTTGTATACAGAAGACACATTTATTATGTCAACATACCCAGACTTGTCCTAGTTCACTACAATATCTTTACAGGGTCTATATAGTTTGGTAGGATTAGATGAGCAGGCTAAAGGCCATTAAAATAATACTGAAAAATTGGTCTAAGCTTCTATTCATTTAGCCAACACTGTCTTGAAACTAATTATCTTTAAATACTTTAACCAAAACTATACAATACAAGCATTTGTCCAGAGAATGTAATAGCTTTTTTTAATCTGAAACATCATGAATTACCCTAGGAAATCACCTCAAGTAGGATTAACTAGATTCATAACAGGCCCATTTCAAAAACTGGGTGCAACATACAGTAAAACACTATAAGTAGCAACACATGCCCAGTTAAGTGGGCTCTATGGCATCAAAAGTGTTACAAGGCTTGCAGTATTTTAATTTGACTGTTTTACTTTTTAATCCTGGCTGCAGTTTGTCAATACTATATAATTAATTGCATGCAGTATCTGTCTCTAAGTTTTCATCCTCAGTGATAAGGTACATTATTGCTTATAAACTGTCAGGAAGCATTAAAAACATTTTTGTAACTGGCAAAAGGCACTGGTTACAGTTTTCCTTGATTATTGTGTACATATTTTCAGTACTTAAAGCAGAGGTAATTTAATCGGTATTACAGAATCATTTTCAATCCAGATATATCGTTTGAGTAATTAGTGTCTGCATTACTTGCGCTCATGCTGGAATGACGTTTGCACCATTTGTTCACTAATCTTTCTTGTTCTTATAAGAAGCTGCTCTGGCTTTATTTTCTAGAATTATTACTGTTTAAATAGTCGTTTGGTTTTCACCATGCTGTCGTTCATATTACTCAAGTTCTACTCTTCCTAAAATAAAACAATGTTTGGCAAAATAAGATGTTAATGTGAAATTATTTTATGCCAAAACGCATGAGATTTTCAGGTATTTATTTCTTGAATATTTAAAGGTCATATTTATCTTGGACCTTTGCAGCAGAAATCCTGACACCTAAAAATGTATTTCACCATATCTATATCCTGAAATTAAAGCTGTAAGAAAATATATTTTAAGCCACATTTTTATACAAAACACAACAAATAAACTGTTGATTCTTTTATTTAAATGTTCTGGTTTGCAGTCCATTGTAGTGTATTTAAAATGCCATGTATGAACATAATTTTCCATTTCCTGACAATCTTACTTACTCAAAGAAAGGTATGTATTACTAGCCTGTATGACTTGAGAGGAGCATAAAATCACTTAAGAAAATGTCATTATAATGACATTCAAGAGCCTTATTTTAAAAAGTACATAATGAAAATCCCATTATTAGCATTAAAAATGCCTACTGAAATCCATCTTTAAAAGCCAGACAATTGTTACTAGATGTGTTAGATTAACAACACCCCCAGGCTTTGCAGATGGATGATTGGTTTGTAGCACATATTCTGATTAGTCAAACAGCAAAGTTATATCAAATGAGTACATGATAAAGGACTAGAATTTGAATGTCAGCACAGTAAAACTGTGTAACTCTGCCGTGTAGAAATGACCATTACCTAGAACCAAAAGCAAGAACAGCAGATAGAGATGAGTCTCATCTGATCAGCATAGCTTCTTAGCTTTTGTTTACATAACTAATAGCCTCTTCCCAGTTATGTCCCTCTTGGTCTACAACTGTGAACCTTCTACCTCCTCTCAAGACACACTGATCTGTCCACTATTCTGTGAAAAAATGCCTCCTTACATTAACCTTCAGCCACCACCCTCTCTATTTAACCAGTGTCCCTGGTTCCTCCTTATTTCATACTCTGAAAGACATTGCTGTCTTGGACTTTGCAAGTTCAAGTACTGGAAAGTTTCTGTTACATCCAAACCATGCTCAAGCGTGTTCTGTGGTGCTTGTAAATATACAATCTATCTTTAGTAAAAATTAACACTTTTCAAAGCTAAGCAAGCAGGGTATGTAACATAGAAACATAGTCAGCAACTGGACAGATTTTAATGGTATAGAATGAAAGGATAGCTATATTTAAACGTTTATCACAGGACACATTCCAAAGGTAAGGAAATATGGCAGGCTATATTTATGTGTAGTCAGTCTCAGGTTAGTTCCTGCGCTCACTTACAAGTATGTGGACACTTTATTTGGATATACTCAAATGTTCGAAATATAGATACACAATTCTACAAGTAAATCAACATTGCACCTTAGCAAACATGATAATGTTAAAATCTACAGACCAAAAAAGACCCTTTGACATACTCAGCCTACATATTTCTCCATCTAGCAGGGAAAGCATGGTTTATCATGATCAGGTATTCCATTATTTTCTCACCTGCACTACAGCTGACTTACGTTTATTCCATGCACTTATGAATAACATTTTAGCAAATGAAGAAAGGCAAAGTGATTGGATGACTGCACCTGGCTAAAACACTATTTCAGAGAAAAAGTCACTACAGTCAGGGATTGCTTAAGGGTGCAGCAGGAGAAAGCCCTCTGCTTAGGGAGGGTAGGGGTTACCTATCTCAAAAATAAAAGTCAAAAACATATTGACCTTAGCCATCCCTGTGTCTTGCTGCCTTCTTTTTGCAATGCACCAAAAGAAATCCTTACATCCTTTTATAATCCATGTTCTGACTCCTTTTCAACTGTATTTATTGCTGCAGTTACCATTGTTGTTATATGTCTCTTAGTCCTTTTTGAACTATGCTTCCTTCACCTTTACTCCCTCCCTCATTTCCACCTCTTGTAGGGCCTGCCTTTTTGCCTGATTTTTAGCTTTAATTTCCTACATAGCCACATTGTCCTTCTTTTCCATGTGCCTCTTTTTAAACCCTTATCTATAGCTGTGTGTGCTCCATCCCCGACCCATTCCCCAAGGTTGCTTATTCTCCCAGTGGGTTTCCAGTCTCCTATGTCATCAATGACCACTTCCCCAGCATGTCATAATTGATTTTTCTAAAAGCCCCACTCCCTGTTTATTCTAGCCCATTTCCCCTACTCTAAGCCACACAGTGCCATAAATTATATACTTCACTAACTTTACAAAATATAAAACAGCAGTTCAGCAATAATGATGATCAGAACTTTTAAGGCACTTTATAGTTATTGTTTTTAATAAAAATAATGCCCATTCAGTACAAAATAATATGGTTAGAAGCCACAATCTGTAAAATGGAAAATCAAGAGTTTTGTTCATTCTTACTACAAGACTTGTGACAAAAATGTCTAACAAAACAATAATTTTTACATACATATCTTAATTATTGTATAGTTATGTGATATTTTCAGTAATCAAAATAGAAGTGCATTGTATAAATCATGACATGAGATCTTGGGAAGTCAGCATGACAGTTTATTCCAAAGATTTGTGGAGTTTTCAGTCTTTTATTTTATTTCTTTCCTTTAACTTCATGCAGTGCAGATAGCTTGTGTTAATAAATCCTCATTATATTATTCTTTTTCAGAGTCCAGAAAGAACTGTAAAGGTTTAATATGTCACAAGGGAATATTTTAAAACTTTCATTAATATGATGAGAAAAGATTTTATCTGTATCTATATTCTTTTATGTCAGTTTTAATTACTGCATTATATTTTGATCTTAGAACATAGAATGCAAGTAAAATTTGTAGTTCCTCTGAGAAGTATGTTATAAATACAATTTTATTTAATTATATGTATTTAATTCATTAGGAAAGAGTCATTAGTGTGGGTTAGTTCCAATTTTCAACATTTATAAACTGGGCTTCTTTGCTGTAGACAATGCCAGAAGCCATTTTGATGTAAATTTTAAAAAAAAAATCTATTTATCAACAAATTGTATCAAAATAGAAATAATTTGTACATTGAATGACAATGACAACTTGGCTACCCACTTACAGACAATGTTTAAAATTAATCAATTGTATATCAGTAGGGATATCTGAATGATACTAATGATAAATTTCATTACTGAGAGGCAATTTAATTTTAAGAAAGTGCTAAGACTTCATTTCAAAAAAGAGAATGAAGCTTTTTATACTGTTTATACTGTAAACATTAGTCCAAGCTTTATGCTAAACATAAGAACACTGAAGAAGAATGAACCTGCACTGAAACATGGCTGTATTGTTCAACAAATATAGCGGCTCACAAAACCAATAAATAATTTATTGCAGTATGTAACCGCTTTCACGAACAAGTCGGTTCATCAGACAGAATCTTCTTCATTACAACATGAAATTTATACTCTATGATAAATCACAAAAATACAAAATATTCATACTAACTTTTTGCTCTCCCTTTACATTTATTTTTTCAAAACTGGTTTTAGCGATAGATAGTCATTCAGGCCACCACCCTGATGCAATCTAAGCTTAAATATCCATTTTAGCTCACTATCTTCAGTCATATTCACTAGATCACCCATACGTTCATTAATACTAATAATGTCTATAACCATAAACTTAAAGCGATGTACATTCCCTTCTACCAGAACATGTTTAGCTGTGGTACTAAATCCCTGCCCCCTGCACATACAGTATAAATGGTCCCGTATCCCTTCTCTTAATCTTCAATTAGTTTTTCCAGAATAAAAAGCATAATGTAGCATGCAGCATGCCAGATAGACTAAATTCTTACTACTACAATCTGCTTGTATATTAAAACAGAATACCTTTCAGGTCTCTGGGTGTTCAAACTCATTGTTAGTATCCACTTATTCACAATAGGCACACTTAAAACATTTCCTAGTGCCCATTCTAGTACTTAATATAGTAGCTTTCTCAATTTCATGGCCCTTAGGGTAACAGAGTATCCTTTTTGAGGAAATATTATTTTTTAGTAAAATTTAGGGCGTTCACTTACAATGTCCACTATTCTTGGATCACTGCCTAATATATTCCAATTCCTAATTATAATATTCCTAATAGCTACTGAATCTGAGCTATATACTAATGGTACAAATAAATTGTCCTGCCTCATTCTATAGGTATCATATGATTCAACATCCATTGAAAAATATGGTCTTCCCTTCCTTTTACATTCAGTCTGAGTCATGGAAGTAGCATGAGATATTTCTTTCGACCTGTACCCTAAGTTCTTAAATCTCTGACCCAAGTCCAAAATGTTAGTAGAGAAATCACTCTCCTTAACATCTAACCTGGAGGTGCGTAGAAACTGCCCACTTACAACATTACTAAAAACATGTTGAGGGTGCATACTAGACCTATGCAATATGTAAAATCTATGCCACTCTTTCCTGAATATTTTAGTATAGAATCATCCAGCCTTCCCTCTACAAACTCTTACATCCAAAAAATCAATTTCCTGAATGGAACTAGCGAAGGAAAATAACAAAAAGGGGGAGCTCTGCTCAATAAACTCTAACACCTGAGATAAACTATCATAAGAACCATTCCATAAAATAAAATATGTCATTCACAAAGCAACACTATATTATGGTATTATTCCTAAATCTAGAAGGAAAAAACACATTAATTTCCCATTGTGCCATAACCATATTGGCATAGCTATGGGCATAGGATGTGCCCAAAGTTATGCTAGCACATTGCAAATAATAATTATTAAACAAAAAAATTATAATCAAGTACAGATTTCATCAAAAACGCCTAATAGCTCTGTAAAGTCAGAATTATTTGTACTATATATATTCAAAAAGGATTTCATCATGGTTATGCCCTCATCCCTAGGGATGACACAAAAACGTGATTTGACATCAACTGTCACCATATAATAATTAACATTCAATGGTACTGTACTTTTAAATTCATAAAGATCTTGACAGAACTGTTTAGTTTCAGCCAGTACATATCTATATTTCCTCAAGGCTTCACTCAAAAAATTCTCTAAGTAAATGGCTGCACATTCAGTTATCCAGCCTGTACCTGCAACTATGGGATGAAAGGGAGGATTACTAGGGTGTTTATGTATTTTAGGTAATCCCTGTAAACAGAGGATTGTGGGTACATCTACCCTTAAATAATCAAAAATATCTCTAGTAATATGCTCAAAATTAAAGCAGCCAAATATGGTATCATTATAATCATGTATACAAATATTAACATCAGCATGAGTAATAACTTTGTAAGTCATCCTATCACTCAACATTTCTTCCACAGAATTAAAATAAAAATCTGCACTCTTCACAACAATAGATCTGCCCTTATCCGCATGGTGGAGTACAATACTTTTATCCTGTTTCAACTCTCTCAAAGCATTATGATCAATTAATTTCATATTATAAAATCAGCCATGCTTACCATTTATATTATCAAACAATTCATAAATTTCCTTCTCACAAACATGTAAGAAAGCATCCACTAATGAACTATTAGATGGTATATACACACTTGTTTTTTAAAAAAACTTGTATGGTAGAATTCACATTATCTTTTCTGAACATAGATCTTAAAGTTAGATTGCGACAAAAAAGACGCACATCTATAAGACTTTGCGATGTCATCTTTTTTGGATGGAATAAAGGGCAGTCCTCTCTGCAGCACTTTCATCTCCACTGAAGTCAAAGTTCTACTTGAAATATTCCATACTAGTTGCTGTTCTTTGTCCGCATTTTCTTGAGCGTAGGATAACCGTTGTCGGTGGGTGGGTACTTCCTCTTCAGCCTCCTATGCTGTGCGAGCGATCAATGGGAAAAGGATGGTCTTTCTTGATTGGCATGGGTAGAACAGGAAAAAATGCCCCTGTTGTCATGTTTTTTCTTCTAACAGCTGGATTGCCGTCACTCATAGTATGTTGTAGACTTACTTTATTCAATTCCATTTCAGGTACTTTACTAACTATAGGACCCATTGGAGTTTTATATACAGATGGTTCCACAGAAGTTTCTAAGTTTTCAATTACTGCATTCTCAGTGTCTTTCTCAACAATGGGTACTACTGTAATAGTTCTGTTCATTACCATTTGCCCGAGGCCAAGTGAATACATTATTATTGGCAAAATCTTGCACGTCTCTGCACAATTTCTTTCTCTTTTGTTACAAAGTTTTTTCTCATATAAAAAGACATTATCAATGATTTTGCCAATAAATACCTCAACTTCATCTGCCACTAGCATTTCATATAATTCCTCCTGTTGCCTGTTGACACTACCAATGAGTTATTTTTCATGCGGCTTGAAGAACTCAAATAAAAGTCTCATATATTGCATGCTAGTATCCAAATTTATGCGCTGCCATCTGGCAAGAAGTTCTGGGTGAGCCTCACCATATGTAGGCATTTTTAGCACACAGTGACCACGTGGAACAACAGACAAGTGCTGGCAAGCTTCCAAGTGTAGCCTTTGAAGTTGCAGTCTCTTAATGCAGTACAGATTATTCTCTAAATCGTGTAGTTTAGCCTTGAACAAAGAAATCATTGCTGATACATCATTAGTATTTATGGCATTGTTAATGTCAGTTTCTAGTAATGGATTGTTACTCATAGATATAAAATTCTGAAGTCTCTCACCCGCTGATGAACTCTTATTTCATCGAGGAACCTAAAAACAGTTAAATGAGATCCTAACATAATCTCATCAGCTTCCAGTTTCACCTACTCAGTTGTGTATGATGTTGAGTATCTTAATGTATTACTTATATTTCAGCAAAAACATAGAGATGGATTGTTAAACCAACACTTCTCATTTTAATGTTGCAGTAAAGCTTATTTTGCAAAAAAATGTGCAGTTTACTTGTTCATATATAAGACAGTATTTTTTTTCTTTTTACTTAACCATTTTTATGTGGAAAAACTGGCATGAACCTTAACAAGTAGCTGAACATTGATAAAAGCATCTTTGCAAATGTTTGTATTCTATCCAGTTAAGATAATTAAAGAAGGAGTGGAATTCAGAAAGTTTGCCATAAATGGTAAACCCATTTTACCCCTCCCAATTACCAGTTTCATTCAGAGGCAGCCTTTCCACAGTGCTACACTATGAAGTGGTGCAGCATTGTGGTGAGCTGTCTCTGTGGTCTACTGCAAATGCTAATGATGCATTTTAGGGGAGTGATCTATGTTAAACTGGCATGTGCTGCCCTCGAGTATGCCTGCAATAAGGCATTTACTCAATCAAATGATTCAGAAAATCATTTTTCTGCATAAGTTACCTTGGCTGGCTATGATAATGAATTCAGCCCAAAGCTACCTTTCATCCATTGCTTCCAGTAAGTGAAATCTCTTTAGACATAAGTGCTGGGGAATTTAGTGGATAGATAAGTGTTAGGTGTGCGTCTTTGTGCGTGCGCGCACATGTGCTCGTGTGTGTGTATGTTCATAGGTTCATAGGTTCATAGGTTGGTATTAGGCTATCAGCTCTAGGGCCTATAAAAGCCTAGCCATGACAATTCCCTGGCTATTTCTTCCCACACTGTTTACTTCCATGGACCCTTGTCTAGCAGGGTGACTGAAGTGATCCCTGGGGTGAATTTCCTTTCTCCCATCCAATCGTCAAGGTTCATTTTGAAGAGGGCCAAAGAGGCACTCTTGCTTGACATGTATGGGCAATCTATTCCAGAGTCTGGGAAGTCTCTGGGTCAGGAACCTATCCCTCCAGCATGTTTTGTTTATTTTGATGACAAGGTTTAGATCCCTGGAGCATGTGGCTCTGAGGGATTGGGATTTCTTTAAGTGTAGCATGTCCAACAGCTCTGGGTTTGACATGGCCTTGTATGTTAAGCAGAGATCGCCTCTGAGTAGACGATATGTGACAGAGTATAGCTGGAGTTTTTTAAGGCGGTCAGCGTAGGGCATCTGCTTTAGGCCTGTGATTCTTTTAGTGAGGTATTTCTGCTGCCTTTCCAATTGTTGCAGATGTCTTGAGAGGTACATACCAAATGGGGCATTGTATTATATAATGGGTCTAATGAGGGATGAGTACAGTGGGACAATGACCTCTTTTTTTCTGGATGAAAAGCCCTTATTGATGAGGTGCGCCACATAGAAGGATCTCCTGACTGTTGTGGCGATGTGGTTATCGAAGGTGAGACCACTAGCAATAATGAAGAAAGACCTCATTATTGGCTACTTTACATGTCTCTGAATCACTCACATTTACAAGTGCAAATCAGCAATTTTCTGCCTTAGTCACCATTGGTGGCCTATGTATCATATTGGTATAGACATATCCTCTCATTCACTGTGTGTGTGTGTGTGTGTGTGTGTGTGTGTGTGTGTGTGTGTGTGTGTGTGTGTGTGTGTGTGTGTGTGTATGTGTGAATGCATGCAGAGGGATGAAGCCTCAAGTACAAGCGTGTGTGTTTATCCATCAATGTGTGAATGAGTGCGGGGATAGGTTATCATACCTCAACATTCCCCCAGACTAATGAGCACTTCCTGAAACATTTGAAGATGGGAAACAATAGACCCCATTAATACTTTTTTATATCATGCCCTAAAAGGCACTTAAAAAGGTAAAAGAACAAAGATGTACAGCATGAAAGATGTTGGGTGAGGGGAACACTAGACACCACGGATACTCTTTATTTCCTACCCTAAAGGCACTTAAAATGTTCAAGCCTTGTACCACTGGCATTCACAAACAGATCTTTAGCAGTGCTTTAGCCTTTCGCACTACTACTACATATTACCTTAAGCCTTGGAAATAGGTTAAAGGAACCCTGAACCCTTGGCATACACCCAACTCCACAGCAGAGTGTTTTTGCATCTGCACAATTACTTAGTATCAGTGACACACTTAACATGTAACCTTAAGTCTTAAAAAAATTAAAGTGAAGGGGGATTTCAAAAGTTGTTCCCTTCGCACAGAAAACAGCTTGAAAAGTGAGAGCTTTAGCCCTCTATATTAATTGAGAGGGTTTTTGTTGAGTGTACGTATTACATTATAATAAGTATGAAACTCTAATGTCTGTCATTATTCCTTGGCTGCAATGGTCTGTGAGTTACAAGGGACAGGGAACATGAAAGAGACAACATCAGGAGTGTTCTGTAAAGTCAAGGACACTTCTAAACTATTACTTGGACTCACTTAAAAAGTTAATAGAGCAACAGGTCTAGCATCACAATGCACTTTATAAACAATAAGAATGAAGTTCTAATGTTATATAACATTAATGACTGAATGTAAGGATTTGTGATTTACAAGGTCTGGGACGATAATAAGAAGGTACCTCAGGGATGTTCTATTAGCTCAGCAGCAGGTAAAAGGTATGTTGGCATGTGCGTGGGAAAGTGAATGAGAGGATATGTCTATGCCAATGTGATGCATAGGCCAACAGTGGTGACTATGGCAGGAAATTGCTGATTTGCACTTGTAAATATGAGTGATTCAGAGACATGTAAAGTAGCCAGTAATAAGGTCCAACCTAATGGAACCCAAATGCTCTGTTTGAAAAGTGTCTCCACAACAAATATACTATAAAAATGATTTTGCACCCCCATTACTTATATATACTATACTATACTATACTACCATATACTTATACATACTTATATATACTAAATCCATGGTCACAAAGCAAAGAAGACAACACAAAAATACAGTGTGCTTGAAGCACAAACATCTACACATCTGGGGGTACAATATGATGCTGACCGTTTCATGTGCTCTGCTGGACTCACATCCATAATAACTGCTGAGATAAGAGCTACACCATCACATCCTTTCTATAGGTTTCTTGGCTTTTCAGGCAAATGAGTTTTCAGCCAGTGGGTTTGAGTGTTTGGGTTTCAGGCAAATGAACTAAAACCATGTGAATGATATGCCAGGATCGCCCCATTGCACACCTTCCCTGAGACAGGATGGATATGCACTAAGGGTGGGTCCTTATGAAATGAAATGTTCATTGGCAGCAGTATGGCACTGTCCCAGGAAGCCTTGATGATCCACTGGCCCCAAACACAGGTCAGAATTAGTCGATAGATGGCTAGCTGAGTTTGATAGAGTCTATGGATGAGGAGGGCCCTCCTCCTGGGAATGGCTGATGGTCAGCTGTGGGGAGCCAAAAATGCTGCAAAAAACAAAAACAAAGTACTAGTGTACTGCAGAGGCCAGTACTCTCCTTCACTACTTGCTATGTATACTCCCACTAGTGCTCCAGTATCTGAAGGTTCACCTGATTGGTTCCACATCTACATTGGTCAGACAAAATCATTCCTTTTAGGTGAATAGCTTGTAGGGATATTTTTCTTTTTTGCTTTCCTAAATTTATATAAATTTTGTAAAAAAAAACATTTTCTTATGTTCTAAGTGGCTGTAGTTACAAAAATAAAGGTATGCAAATGCAGCCTAAACAGCACAGTCACCTGTGCACATTCTCACACACCCTCCCAGACATACAGACAGGAGCGCATGCACACTCACACACACAGCCACACATACACTCACACACACACACACACACACACACACACACACACACACACACACACACACACACACACACACACACACACACACACACACACACACACACACACACACACACAGCCACACATACACGCACACTCACACACACAGCCACACATACACTCACACACACACACACACACACACACACACACACACACACACTTGTACAAGTTCATTAATACTCTGCGCTGTGACAACTGGTACTACAACAGTTGTGCAGCCCTGATTTTCCTGTTGTAAATAAAAGCCTACCTTACAAGTATAACATGCAATTAGATGTCTGTCTGCGAGATGCTGGCTGCTGTGCTTGCACAATGTGTTTGTCTTACAACACAACTCCCTTCAAATGCAAATTAGACAATGACACATGCAGGTGCTGGATGTGTGTCGAACCAGGGTAAGGGGGACCCCCCCCCCCACTTTCAACAGCTGCTCAATGTGCTGCCACAGTATTGATTACATGGAATCATTTGAACTGGCATTTCTGAGGAAACCACAAGCTCAGGCAGATGGATCAGTAATAAATCATCTTTTCTGGCTGCCAGAGCTTGCAGTTACCATGGAAATGCCTGTGTGAGTATTTCAAAGGCATACTGATCAACGTCTTTCATCAAGAGTTTTGGAAAAAAACAAAAATAGTGGAAGGAAAGCTCAAAACTAGGGACAGTTTTTAACTATTACTTCTTCATTTAAAATTTTAACAAACAGGTTTTCTGAACAATAAAAGTATGAAACTTTATGTGTGGCGTTATTGTTTGACTGTAATCCTCTGCATACCAACTTTTGCTTAAAAAATCTGGAAAAGCTAAAAATGATAAATGATGGGGGATAAAGGGCCAAAATCAGGACAGATTTTTAATATTGCTCTTATAAACTTAGAAAGCAGCTGGAATAATGGGTTTTGCACTAGCATTCATTTTCTGAAGGATATGGTCTCACACTCAAATGTTTCATTAATCCTCAGTGGTTTGTCAGACTTTATTGCCTCATGTTTTACGTCTGTTTTTCATAATCTGGACATTCTGCCAAATTTTGGAGTTGATAGGTGTGATTTACCAGAAAATCAAATATTTTACAAAGGACAGGGCAAGAATAGGAGGCAAAAACAGGCATGTTCTACAAAATTCTGCTGTTCTGTAGATCATTTTCAGACACAACCCAGGATAAATAGCAGTAAATATAACACTTTACAAAGCTAAAATAAGACACTGAATTCATATACATATTTCACAGAGTTGAGGCATATGTTCTACAAGTAGTTTAATTTCCATCAGTTGGTGCAGACTTATGTGGTTTTGCCTTTCACCCACTGAGTACCAGGGTAGCCGTTCGCTCTCCTAATAGCCTGTTTTAGACCGAATGTTCAAGAGCTACATTTCACTGGAGCTAGACTGACTTATAATGTAGTAATCATTTTGCTGTATTTAATTACTTATTTGTTCATTCTGTTACACCTACATTATGCTGCTCAGGATAATTATGAGGGCAGGCAGAGATGCCCTGAGAAGCTATGAAAGTAAGCCATAAAAACAGTTGTGATTCATAGATATTCCAAGGCCAACTAATCTTATAGTCATTCAGGTCTTGCCAGAATCCTCACTAAGGCAACACCTCCTTTTTCTAGGAGGCCATACCAGTACACCCCACAGTAAATTTGTGGATGCCCACCCAGTCACTACTTTATGATTAAAGTAAGAGAGAATTTCACTGCTTAACAGGTAGGGGTAGTTCATTCCAAGGTATTGGGAGGTGCTGACTTACAAGCATGCCTCTCCACTGTTCCGTATTTATCTGTTGAAGATTTATGTCCCTGGCTCAAATATTGGTGAAGATATTGGACATGTGGAAAAACAGGAGGTCCAAGACAACTAGGTCTCTAATGGTGCAGTAAGCAAGAGAGTTCTCCCCTCAAAAGTCTGTAAGGCACTGAATAAAGGAAGAGAGAGTTTCCTGTGCCTCTTGGTGGCTCAAGAACTTTAGGCCTGTGATTTTATTACTTAGGAGCCTTTGAGGTCATTTTAATTGCTTGATATATTTAGCAAGATACATCCCAAAGTGGGGTGTTGTACTTGATAACTAGCCTAATCATTGTTGATTATAATGGATTGATTGCCTCTTAAGACTGTGATGATATTCCCTTAGCAATTAGGTGGGCTAAATAAAAGGATTTCCTGACAACAGTTGACACCTGATGGTCAAGAGAGAGGGAGCTATCAGCCCACATTTCTAGGGCCCTGACAAAATATTTATTTCATGACAGGATAAAAGAGCATATCTACCATATCAGCAGTGTTTTTAATGCACTTGCCAAACATGTTAGTGAAACAGATAATTATCATGTTTTTAAATTTAGAGCAATAGGTAGAGTTTATGAAATCATCAGAGGTGGAGATACTAGAAATTATATTGAACAGTTAGAAACAGGAAGGATAGTTTGCTTGAGAGGGGACAGTGGTGATGGTCTAAATGACAAAGTCCCACTCAAACCTATGTTAAAAGCAAGACCGCTGGTCAGATAATTTAGATTTTAGAGTTAGATACAAAGTTTATAGTTTTATATGTTTATAGTTTTATATGTGTATATATTTTTATTTTTTTACATATGCTTTTGTATTTTATTGCTGGAACAGTGAATGTGTTTTTAAGCAGCTTTTGCATGCATAAGAAGTGTAATAATGATCCTGTTTCTTTAATAATAGTAAGCTTTTACTGATTAGAAAATTGGTGATCGTTTTTTTATATTTAAATGTAAAAAATCAGTTTGGAATTACACCTGATGAAGCAGTATCTCTGCGAAAGCGCTTATGGAATAAAAAAAGTTTTACTCTACATACTGGATTGCCTGGCCATTTCTAAGTCAACTTTGTTTTTTGGAAAATATTTATTTTGTCATGGTGTGTGGGCTACCCAGTATGATGAGGGGAGGGGTTGCGTACTAAAAGTGTCCTTACACGTTTTAGCATTTAGTTTGAGCTCATGTTTAGTACACCAATGGTTTGGGAGAGTTCATTCAGGGGAGTTTGGGTATCATAGGGTGCCTTAATAACAACCTCTAGTTTGCAGTCATCTGCAGCCTTTATGTTCCAAAGGTCTTGGCTCTCCACTTGGAGATCTGAGAAGTAAATACCAAAAACAAGAGATCCCAACCCTGATAGACACTGCTGGTCACATTCCTACTTACTGATGAGGTATGTGCAACTCGCACTGTATGGGCTCTGTCTTTCAGCAATTTTGTTATCCATCTTACCAATATGGGACAATTTTTAAAGTAATTAGCATTTATATGATGCCAGCATGGGGAATGGTGATGAAGATGCTCATCAGGTTAAGAAACTATCATGGCCACCCTCTACAGGCTCTGTAACTCTTCGGAAGACGTGTACCAGGTTAACCAGACAGGATCTGCCCTTCATAAGACACAGCTGTCGGGGGGTCAAACAAGAGACTTGATATCGTACTTCATGAAGTTAGTTATGATACACGCCATGGTTTTGCACATGAAGTTAGTTATAATACACTCCATGGTTTTGCACATGAAGTTAGTTATGATACACTCCATGGTTTTGCACATGAAGTTAGTTATGATACACACCATGGTTTTGCACATGAAGTTAGTTATGATACACTCCATGGTTTTGCACATGAAGTTAGTTATGATACACACCATGGTTTCGCACATGAAGTTAGTTATGATACACCCCAAGGTTTTGCACATGAAGTTAGTTATGATACATGCCATGGTTTTGCACATGATTTAGTTATAATACACGCCATGGTTTTGCACATGAAGTTAGTTATGATACACACCATGGTTTTGCACATGAAGTTAGTTATGATACACCCCAAGGTTTTGCACATGAAGTTAGTTATGATACATGCCATGGTTTTGCACATGATTTAGTTATAATACACGCCATGGTTTTGCACATGAAGTTAGTTATGATACACACCATGGTTTTGCACATGAAGTTAGTTATGATACACACCATGGTTTTGCACGTGAAGTTAGTTATGATACACCCCATGGTTTTGAACATGAAGTTAGTTATGATACACACCATGGTTTTGCACATGAAGTTAGTTATGATACACTCCATGGTTTTGCACATGAAGTTAGTTATGATACACACCATGGTTTTGCACATGAAGTTAGTTATGATACATGCCATGGTTTTGCACATGAAGTTAGTTATAATACACGCCATGGTTTTGCACATGAAGTTAGTTATGATACACTCCATGGTTTTGCACATGAAGTTAGTTATGATACACCCCATGGTTTTGCACATGAAGTTAGTTATGATACATGCCATGGTTTTGCACATGAAGTTAGTTATAATACACGCCATGGTTTTGCACATGAAGTTAGTTTTGATACACTCCATGGTTTTGCACATGAAGTTAGTTATGATACACACCATAGTTTTGCACATGAAGTTAGTTATGATACACCCCATGGTTTTGAACATGAAGTTAGTTATGATACACTCTATGGTTTTGCACATGAAGTTAGTTATGATACACTCCATGGTTTTGCACATGAAGTTAGTTATGATAAACTCCATGGTTTTGCACATGAAGTTAGTTATGATACACGCCATGGTTTTGCACATGAAGTTAGTTATGATACACCCCATGGTTTTGCAAATGAAGTTACTTATGATACACTCCATGCTTTTGCACATGAAGTTAGTTATGATATACTCCATGGTTTTGCACATGAAGTTAGTTATGATACACTCCATGGTTTTGCACATGAAGTTAGTTATGATACACTGCATGGTTTTGCACATGAAGTTAGTTATGATACACTGCATGGTTTTGCACATGAAGTTAGTTATGATACACTCCATGGTTTTGCACATGAAGTTAGTTATGATACACTCCATGGTTTTTCACATTAAGTTAGTTATGATATACTCCATGGTTTTGCACATGAAGTTAGTTATGATACAATCCATGGTTTTGCACATGAAGTTAGTTATGATGCACTCCATGGTTTTGCACATGAAGTTAGTTATGATACACTCCATGGTTTTGCACATGAAGTTAGTTATGATATACTCCATGGTTTTGCACATGAAGTTAGTTATGATACACTCCATGGTTTTGCACATGAAGTTAGTTATGATACACTGCATGGTTTTGCACATGAAGTTAGTTATGATACACTGCATGGTTTTGCACATGAAGTTAGTTATGATACACTCCATGGTTTTGCACATGAAGTTAGTTATGATACACTCCATGGTTTTTCACATTAAGTTAGTTATGGTACACCCCATGGTTTTGCACATGAAGTTAGTTATGATACACTCCATGGTTTTGCACATGAAGTTAGTTATGATATAGGCCATGGTTTTGCACATGAAGTTAGTTATGATGCACTCCATGGTTTTGCACATGAAGTTAGTTATGATACACTCCATGGTTTTGCACATGAAGTTAGTTATGATATACTCCATGGTTTTGCACATGAAGTTAGTTATGATACACTCCATGGTTTTGCACATGAAGTTAGTTATGATACACTGCATGGTTTTGCACATGAAGTTAGTTATGATACACTGCATGGTTTTGCACATGAAGTTAGTTATGATACACTCCATGGTTTTGCACATGAAGTTAGTTATGATACACTCCATGGTTTTGCACATGAAGTTAGTTATGATACACTCCATGGTTTTGCACATGAAGTTAGTTATGATACAATCCATGGTTTTGCACATGAAGTTAGTTATGATATAGGCCATGGTTTTGAACATGAAGTTAGTTATGATACACGCTATGGTTTTGCACATGAAGTTAGTTATGATACATGCCATGGTTTTGCACATGAAGTTAGTTATGATATACTCCATGGTTTTGCACATGAAGTTAGTTATGATACACTCCATGGTTTTGCACATGAAGTTAGTTATTATACACTGCATGGTTTTGCACATGAAGTTAGTTATGATACACTGCATGGTTTTGCACATGAAGTTAGTTATGATACACTCCATGGTTTTGCACATGAAGTTAGTTATGATACACTCCATGGTTTTTCACATTAAGTTAGTTATGATACACTCCATGGTTTTGCACATGAAGTTAGTTATGATACAATCCATGGTTTTGCACATGAAGTTAGTTATGATACACTCCATGGTTTTGCACATGAAGTTAGTTATGATTCACTCCATGGTTTTGCACATGAAGTTAGTTATGATATACTCCATGGTTTTGCACATGAAGTTAGTTATGATACACTCCATGGTTTTGCACATGAAGTTAGTTATGATACACTGCATGGTTTTGCACATGAAGTTAGTTATGATACACTGCATGGTTTTGCACATGAAGTTAGTTATGATACACTCCATGGTTTTGCACATGAAGTTAGTTATGATACACTCCATGGTTTTTCACATTAAATTAGTTATGGTACACCCCATGGTTTTGCACATGAAGTTAGTTACGATACACTCAATGGTTTTGCACATGAAGTTAGTTATGATATAGGCCATGGTTTTGAACATGAAGTTAGTTATGATACACGCCATGGTTTTGCACATGAAGCTAGTTATGATACATGCCATGGTTTTGCACATGAAGTTAGTTATGACACACTCCATGGTTTTGCACATGAAGTTAGTTATGATACACCCCATGGTTTTGCACATGAATTTAGTTATTATACACTCCATGGTTTTGCACATGAAGTTAGTTATGATACAATCCATGGTTTTGCACATGAAGTTAGTTATGATACACTCCATGGTTTTGCACATGACGTTAGTTATGATACACTCCATGGTTTTGCACATGAAGTTAGTTATGATACATGCCATGGTTTTGCACATGAAGTTAGTTATGATACACGCCATGGTTATGCACATGAAGTTAGTTATGATACACGCTATGGTTTTGCACATGAAGTTAGTTATGATACACTTCATGGTTTTGCATATGAAGTTAGTTATGATGCACCCCATGGTTTTGCACATGAAGTTAGTTATGATACACGCCATGGTTTTGCACATGAAGTTAGTTATGATACACTCCATGGTTTTGCACATGAAGTTAGTTGTGATACACTCCATGGTTTTGCACATGAAGTTAGTTATGATACACTCCATGGTTTTGCACATGAAGTTAGTTATGATACACTCCATGGTTTTGCACATGAAGTTAGTTATGATACACTGCATGGTTTTGCACATGAAGTTAGTTATGATACGCTGCATGGTTTTGCACATGAAGTTAGTTATGATACACTCCATGGTTTTTCACATTAAGTTAGTTATGATACACCCCATGGTTTTGCACATGAAGTTAGTTATGATACACTCCATGGTTTTGCACATGAAGTTAGTTATGATATAGGCCATGGTTTTGAACATGAAGTTAGTTGTGATACACGCCATGGTTTTGCACATGAAGTTAGTTATGATACATGCCATGGTTTTGCACATGAAGTTAGTTATGATACACTCCATGGTTTTGCACATGAAGCTAGTTATGATACACCCCATGGTTTTGCACATGAAGTTAGTTATTATACACTCCATGGTTTTGCACATGAAGTTAGTTATGATACAATCCATGGTTTTGCACATGAAGTTAGTTATGATACACTCCATGGTTTTGCACATGACATTAGTTATGATACACTCCATGGTTTTGCACATGAAGTTAGTTATGATACATGCCATTGTTTTGCACATGAAGTTAGTTATGCTACACGCCATGGTTTTGCACATGAAGTTAGTTATGATACACGCCATGGTTTTGCACATGAAGTTAGTTATGATACACTCCATGGTTTTGCACATGAAGTTAGTTATGATACACCCCATGGTTTTGCACATGAAGTTAGTTATGATACACTCCATGGTTTTGCACATGAAGTTAGTTATGATACACTCCATGGTTTTGCACATGAAATTAGTTGTGATACACTCCATGGTTTTGCACATGAAGTTAGTTATGATACACTCCATGGTTTTGCGCATAAAGTTAGTTATGATACACTCCATGGTTTTGCACATGAAGTTAGTTATGATACACTCCATGGTTTTGCAGGTGAGGCTTTTTTAAGGCTGATAGGACTTTAACTACCCTGGTCAGTTGTAACGCCATCCTTATCAAGGGGCATCGCCACTGCAGTACTACTCGTGAGACAAATCCAGTAGCTGAAGTTAAGTTATACAGCTTGAGGAGTGTGTCTGCAAGGGCATATTTAGAACTATTATGCAACCAAGTATATAATACGTGAAGGAAATAAAGACACAATCAAAAGGATTGCTATATACCAGAAATCTGATAAAACCAAGCTTAAAACCTTGCATACTTTTTTTCTTATCCAGGTTTTACAATGTTATAAAATGTTTTATGGAGAGTAACAAACATTTTGATAAGCTGTGTGATGTACTTAAAAGGGGCAGAACCGGGCAGTACTAAATATTTTGACTCTGGCTTTTGATGAAATGAAACCCTTGGAAAAGGATGCCACGGGCCCATTCTAACTGTCCACAATTACATCATAATAAATGAGGAGGAAATAATCACATTAAGCTAGAAACCTCATAGGGTTCCAGAAAAAAAAGAAAAGATAGTCACTTTTTGTGTATCCCTCTTATGTTAGATCAGGTTGATAGTGAATGAATAAATGGCCTCAGTCATATATTTGAAGTTGCTGCTGTCACTCATCATACAGCATGCCCCTTCATCCCCACTCCTAAAAGACAGTTACCATCCCTGTATCCATCTGTATCCATCTAATTACCAGAAAATAGTGCGTAGTCACAATACAAAACCTTACCCCTACCTCCTAAAGTTAGCCACCTAAATATATATTTAAATATCACAGTCATTTATTCCAGCCAGTTGCTCCTAGACAGTAAACTGTCCCTATACACCCCTTTGCACCCACTATGATTGTGTAAAAAGTCAAAGAAATAATGACCACACTGTCAGAGCCCTACAAAAGTCAGAGTGACCTGCTTTACATCTGAGGTTTGTCAGGAAAATTCCAGAAATAATTACCACACTTTTCCCAGTTCCAAACAAGTTATAGTGACCTTCTGTGCACACATCTGAGGTTTGACTGTGAGGAGAATTTAAGAAATAATAATATCATTATTCCCAGCCCCCCCACCCCACCCCCACACCAGCTATAGCAACTGTCTGTGCACACCTCTGAGTAGTGCCATTTGTGCAACAGGTGAGTCAGGGCAGAACCCTCAATAAGCCTGTGCCAAACTCCACTTCTCTGACCTGAGCTGTGGATGCTGCCAGGGTTTAGTTTTCTCTGGTGCATTTTATTTTAAATATATTTACATATTTTAAACATGATGACTTGCAGTGTATGGATCACTGGGGTTATGCTCTGAATTTGGGGAAAAAGCATGTTTGCTAAGCACCGTTCTGACACAGAAAAGGTTCTTAACAAGCTTTTACTAAGTACGTCTTACTATTGTAGAGCTCTAATTGTGTTGTTGAGGCAGAGTGTGTGTGTTTCAACCAGACTCCACTGAGGCCTGAAGAGGCATAGGTAGGGTGGGGTGAGGGGGACTACCCCATTTATGAGGAATTATGGGGTGCAATTAGTAGATGCAAATGAGACAGTAGTGCAGTGCCAGCATTCAGAAATGAATGCTGATACTTAATTTGTCATTACAAACAACCAAACCAAAAACCACCTCCAGAGGAAGCCTTAATAGGCAAAAATAGTAAAATGAAAAAAAGGCTTCCACCACAACGAAAAGTTCACTGAGAAATTCTGTTAAAATGTAGGCTTTAATAAAACGAAGAAATAAAAAGCACAAATTGTGCTGTTCAAGTTGCAGGTCAAACAGGATAAGTGCTTTCAGTTAAAAAACCTTCTTCAGATCCTAATGTGTAGACCTGACACTGCTGTTAAATAAAGATCCTTAATTGCTCAACCAATCACATACAGCAATCAGATGCACGCCTTCCTTAAGCCTCCATTTCATTTCTTAATTAGGCTTCTCTCTTTCAAAATAGGTTTAATAGGAACCACTCTGTTGGGCCCTGGAAATAAATTAGCTCTGAGGTTCATGATCCATTTGCTTTCTTCCTTTTCAGTTTTGTTGACAATGTCTCCTCCACAGAGGTTAGTAGTCACATTTGAGATAACCATAAAGCTAAATGAAGGGCAGTATGCAACGCCTAAATGATTTTGTCAACTATTTAACAAGTATGACTACCTTTCTAAGATTTGAAGTGAAAACGTTAGTAAAATGAGATTGAGTTCTTAGATGTGAGAATTTCAATGAATAATAGCAAAGGAATTGGCACCACTATATTCAGGAAACCAAATTGGAGGAACCATATGCTATACTACAATAGCATGCACCCGAGACATGTTTTCAGAATATTGTTGAAAATCGAGTGACCAGGATATCCAAGCTCTGTACTGACGATGAGGATTTTCTGCAGGAACAAGACAAACTCTTACAGAATTTTGCTTCAAGAGGTTATAATGAAAAACAATTAGTCGTAAGTAAAGGCAAAGCAATGTCCGTTCAATACAACAAATGGCAACCGTACTACTGGAAATGGAAGCAGAGTGATGTGAAGAATGGTGGGAACAGCAACAGTCTAAGATGCATGATGACCTGCAGCACTGACTCCTTTGATGTCCGTGAAACCATCAAGAAATTTGACCAGTCTTAACTGCTGACAGCAAAATTAAGAGAATTGTAGTGGAAACACCTAAATTTGGTTATAAAAACAAGAAGAACTTAAAGGATTTACTGTGCAACTATGATGGAATACCTAACAAGCAGAGTACAGAAGGAAGAAATAGGTTAGGAACTTGGAAATGTGGCTTTTGCAAAGCTTGCAGCCACATTAAATGTTCCAACAGTTTTGTTCATCCAGTAACTAAAAATGCTATAAGTACTCTGGTTTTGCTAACTGCAACACCAAGAATGTTATATATGTTGGCACTTGTAATTTGTGCCAAGCCTGTTATGTAGGAAAGACCAATAGAAAGTTTAAGGAACGGATACTTCGCCACCTGTTAGACATCAAGAATAAAGTGGTAACCAATGCACTATATGGACATGTGTCTGAAAATCCAGGGCATTCATTTAGCTTTATGGTTATCTAATTAAGAAATGAAATGGAGGCTTAAGGAAGGTGTGCATCTGGTTGCTGTATGTGATTGGTTGAGCAATTAAGGATCTTTATTTAACAGCAGTAAGTCAGGTCTACACACTAGGATCCGAAGAAGGTTTTTTAACTGAAAGTGCTTATCTTGTTTGACCTGCAACTTGAACAGCACAATCTGTGCTTTTTATTTCTTCATTTTATTAAAGCCTACATTTTAACAGAATTCCTCAGTGAACTTTTCGTTGTGGTGGAAGCCTTTTTTTTATTTTACTAATTTGTCATTACAGGTGAAGCACTGAAGCCCTTAGTGTGTAGCAGTTACATTTGTAGTAAGTGGTTTGTTACAGTTTCATGTAGAGTTCATAGTGATGCCAGACAGGGAAACTGCAGAGAGAACCAGATAAAGAAGCCATGGTCCCCCAGCTTATGCCGTTGCATGCCCTTAGAACTGTTATGTCTTATATGTAGTACCAGCCCAAGTAATAATGACATCACTAATGAGCTGTGTTTGCACTTCATCTTTTTATGGAAATCAGGCACCAGGTTGTAGCTGCTGGTGTGTTGACTATGCAGTTAATCCCTGACTTTACTCCTTGGCACAGGCCACAATTCACATATCTGTGAACCAAGGATTCTACTGTGAAGGCTCATTCAAATACCATCTGCATTCCTGGACTCCACCAGATACTCTACTGGGTACATTTTTACTCCAGTGTGCAAAGGTCAGTTTATGAATTGCAAAAAGCCCTGGTATGCCACATGGAAGCCATGCTAGTCTGGTGCAATAACACTGGTAACTCAAACAGCGGAAAACAAACTGGAACAAGAAACAAACCACTGATACGAGACTTCAGACGGCACAAGAAGATTAAATATAAAATTTAATGTTAAGCGCTTTTCGTTTGTAAAGTAAAACAAACTTCATCAGACATGTTGAAAATCATAAAATCAGTCATATATAAAGAGAAATAATTAACCAATCAATTCATCAAGTAAACATAATAAACGAGTTACAATTAATAATTAGGAAATTAGAAAACCTTTTAAAAGGGATAGGCACCTATACAAAAACTCCATTCACACTATTTTGTAATATACCTATAAAAATATATAAATAACGCACAGTAAACAAAATTGTACTGCAAAATATTATAACTCCATACAACTAATTATTAATGATTCATGATAAACTAAAATATGAACAAGAGAGTTTAAAAATAGAATGTATCAAGATACTTATAAAAATATGAAAAAATGTGAAAAAATGTGAAAAAATATAAAAAATTTCATATACAAAAATAAAATACCAAGACCTAATCATCTTATTAAACTTTTAATTTTCAAAATACTACTGATGGAACATCCCTCATTCAAACCAGGGGAGTTATATGCATTCAACCTAATCTGCCATATAAGCTCTAGTTCTTCTAGTCTAAGTGAATCAGAACCACCCCGAGGATTATGAGAAACTTGGTCTATTACAGTGAATTTGAAACTATGATTGGGACATTGAACTATATGTTTAGCTAGTGCATTTTCAACTTTGTGCTTTTTAATGGCATACAAATACTCATACATACGATCACGGAGCCTTCTTTCAGTTTTACCAACATAGTAGGCCAAACATGACTGGCATTGAGCCAAGTAGACAACCATTTTTGAATTGCAGTTAACTCTCTGCTTCAAGTAATATTGGAAGTTATGAATACAGAATCTGTTAGATTCGGAAACATAAGAACAGTAGTTACAAGCCTGACATTTATACATACCAACTATTCTAACAGGAGTTCTTACATGATGTTCATAATAGGCTTTAAGGTTTTTACCTCTTTTATAAGTCACGGTAGGACGTTCACCTACACTTGAGTATACATTCTTATCATTCTTAAAGATTTCCCAATTTTTTACTAAAATTTGGAAACAATCTCTACTATTAAGGTTATAAGTTGTAATGAAAGAAGAAACCACCGTGCTACTTTTTAAAGAGTCAACTGGTAAATCAAGAGGCATTAGTGGAAAGGTGGCTACCCTGTTAGAGATATTAAATGAATTATTCAAAATAGGTTCATAAAAATGGCTCTGACGTTTAATTGATACTTCATCAATGATTTCGTCAACCATATGTTCAGGATAGCCACGGTGGACAAACAACCCTCTAATATACAAACACTCAGTATTAAAAACGTGATCTAATGTAGTGATACGAGCTGCCCGAACAAGTTGACCCTTAATTATAGCCCGTTTTTGGTGTAATTGATGGCAACTAGAAAAGTGTAGCAATGAGTTACAATATGTATTTTTCCTATAAATAGAAGCTGTAAGTTTTTGAGAAGGAAAATCTTTAGACAAGAGAACATCAAGATAGGAGATAGAATCTATATTAAAAGTATGTGTGAACGTCAGAAAGTTGGTGGTGGAATTAAAATATTCAACGACTGACTCACTGAGGGAACTGTCGCCATCCAACAAAATGAAAATGTCATTCAAATAACGGGTATAAAATATAAATTGGTCATGAAACACACAATTGTTGAAAACAAACAGGTGTTCCCAATGGGCCATTACCATGTTTGCAACACTTGCCCCACATGGAGAACCCATGGCAACACCAACTTTTTGAAGGTAAAAATTCCCTTCAAAGGTAAAATAATTGTTGTCAAGGATTATATCCAATAATTCTTGGACTAAGTTATTTTCGATTTTGGTACATCCCTGAAGTTTTAAATCTTCAGCAACCCAGTCTAAAGCTATGTCATGTGGAATACATGTATAGAGGTCCTTTACGTCGATGGTTAAGAAATTATATCTAGGGTTGAACTCCAGTTGATTCACTCTTTTTAGAAACATCCATGAATCCTTACAGATTTGTTTCAAGTTGACCAAATATTTTTGTAAAATAGAGTCAACAACCTTAGCACATAGATAAGTAGGAGATCCTCTACCATCGACTAAAGGGCGCATAGGTGGATTTTTAAGATCCTTATGGATCTTAGGTATGCCAAAAAAACAAGGAAATTTAGGATAGGAAGTTGACATATAGTTGTAAATATGCTGAGTTATTCTACCCTCGATAAACATGTCTTATATGGCATTCTTAGTTGTTAGATAAGCCTTATTAACTTCTGACAATAAACTCTCAATATAAGAGGGTGAATGTAGCATGTGTAATATCCTGTTATTGTAGTCACACTTATCAAATACCATTACACCACCCCCTTTATCAGGTTTACACAGCCTGATATCATTTAGTTGAATAAAGTCAAGGCATTCCCTTTCCTTAGAACACGTGTTACCATGAATTCCCTTAAACTGCCCGCTCTGGGCACTGTTACGAATATCAAGTTCACAAACGGGCTCGAAAATTTGTAATAGGGGATGTAATGGAAGATTATATGTACTAGAAATCTTAAAGTTGTTAGTGTCAGTCAAGGCCATGTTTCCCATCATTAAATTCAAATTAAGTTTTCTAGTAAACAATTTTAGGTCAATAATTGTTTTAACAACATCAAGTTTCGACGGTGGTACATACGTATTCCCCTTAGCAAGTAACTCAATCAAGTCTGGAAAAAATTCAACTGAAGAAAAGTTATATACCTTAAAATCACCACTTACATTATACAATATAATAGGACTGTCAGGTATTGAAGCTGAACCCTCTTCAGCTGAACTAACATAATTAACAACAGCTACTGCAGGGTTAGGCAAGACATTAACACACTCGGACACTGAAGATTTATAAAGAACATGTGAGACTGCTGCTACAGCCAGAATATCAGAATTGTCTAAAACATTAGGATGAGAACAAACATCACAAGTTAATTGAACCTCTGCTTCTTTTTCTGGTTGTTGTATCCAGTTTGTTGTTTTTGTCTTGCTCCTAAAAAATTGGGGTCATTAGATCTTAAGTTGTAATGTCCAGCCTTGTTGCCATGTTGTGTTAACTCAATATTACCTGACGTAGATTGAGCAGTCTCATCTAAGTTAATAATGTCAGGTGAAACATTGTCAACAATGTGGTAGATCACTTTATTAGGTGCAATATTTCCTTTACTAACACCAGGGTAACCTGGGTTGGTAGGCCCCTGCCATACTTGTGCAAGAGACGGTCGAGGGTATGCAGTACCGTCATTATATGCTTTCATGTCTCTGTCAAGTTTTTTAACCTTATTAGCCTTAAGCTTATTTAAATATTGATCGATGCTGGAAAAAATCCTATTATATTCATACTTGTAACGGAAAAATTCAGCATCGAGTTTAATCTTTTCATCAAGTTCACACACCAATTTAGTAAGGTTAACTACAGACAGAGAATAATGTTTAGACATTAATTCAAGTAATTCAAGACCTTGACGGTCAAACAGGACCAGTAAATCCTTATGAAAAGTAGAATTAGCCTCTAAACCAGTGGGAAATTGGGAATGCCTCAAGCCTTTAGGTACAATTTTATGCTTGAGGCATTCCTGGAAATAAGAAATTTCCAGTTGAGTTTTCCTTAATTTAACCGATAATTTATCCAGTTCCTTTAGGTTAGTTGCAATCCCCAGTTGTTCATTAACCATTTCTGTACCACGTTGTGGTACATCATTTGTCAATGAACCAAAAGCAAAATTGCTTGCCAATCAGTTATTAATATTAAAAGAAAAAACATCTTTTACCGTATTTGATGAAACT
Organism: Protopterus annectens; assembly: GCF_019279795.1. NCBI lineage: Eukaryota > Metazoa > Chordata > Ceratodontiformes > Protopteridae > Protopterus > Protopterus annectens. Next base: position 264,094,224 of record NC_056746.1, on the reverse strand, counting down.
GCATCGGTTAACGGTAATCCTACAGCAGGTTTTAACAAAGATACTGCTGCTGAGTTCGAAGAAGAAATAAGTAGTCCGGTATTTCCACAATCATCCCCGCTGTTGTTACAGCCTGACAGCACTTGTTGATGACCACATCCACTCAGTTCGCAAGCCGGAATACTCCTCTGCCCGCAAGGGATGTTGTAAAAAGAAGAACTAGGTGATAATCCTTGACCGGCGACATGAACTGCATCAACCGCAGTGTTTCCGCTAGAAGAGCTAGAAGGCTGTGAATGAGGTACTTTCTGCATGTCGTAATGACATTCCAAGTTGTCCAAGCGCGCCATAAGACAATCTAAGTGCGAAATTAGAAAGTTGAACTTCTTATTCTCCAACTCCGGAGCTTTTAACGGTGCCAACCCGCACAACTCATCTCCATTATTTAACACTTCAGGGGTGTTAGTGAAAAGCGTGCCACTGTCCTCCGACTCTACACCAGACGCCATGTATAAAACTGGTAACTCAAACAGCGGAAAACAAACTGGAACAAGAAACAAACCACTGATATGAGACTTCAGATGGCACAAGAAGATTAAATATAAAATTTAATGTTAAGCGCTTTTCGTTTGTAAAGTAAAACAAACTTCATCAGACATGTTGAAAATCATAAAATCAGTCATATATAAAGAGAAATAATTAACCAATCAATTCATCAAGTAAACATAATAAACGAGTTACAATTAATAATTAGGAAATTAGAAAACCTTTTAAAAGGGATAGGCACCTATACAAAAACTCCATTCACACTATTTTGTAATATACCTATAAAAATATATAAATAACGCACAGTAAACAAAACTGTACTGCAAAATATTATAACTCCATACAATTAATTATTAATGATTCATGATAAACTAAAATATGAACAAGAGAATTTAAAAATAGAATGTATCAAGATACTTATAATTCAATTAACTTGTGATGTTTGTTCTCATCCTAATGTTTTAGACAATTCTGATATTCTGGCTGTAGCAGCAGTCTCACATGTTCTTTATAAATCTTCAGTGTCCGAGTGTGTTAATGTCTTGCCTAACCCTGCAGTAGCTGTTGTTAATTATGTTAGTTCAGCTGAAGAGGGTTCAGTTTCAATACCTGACAGTCCTATTATATTGTAAAATGTAAGTGGTGATTTTAAGGTATATAACTTTTCTTCAGTTGAATTTTCTCCAGACTTGATTGAGTTACTTGCTAAGGGGAATACGTATGTACCACCGTCAAAACTTGATGTTGTTAAAACAATTATTGACCTAAAATTGTTTACTAGAAAACTTAATTTGAATTTAATGATGGGAAACATGGCCTTGACTGACACTAACAACTTTAGGATTTCTAGTACATATAATCCTCCATTACATCCCCTATTACAAATTTTCGAGCTTGTTTGCGAACTTGATATTCGTAACAGTGCCCAGACCGGGCAGTTTAAGGGAATTCATGGTAACACGTGTTCTAAGGAAAGGGAATGCCTTGACTTTATTCAACTAAATGATATCAGGCTGTGTAAACCTGATAAAGGGGGTGGTGTAGTGGTATTTGATAAGTGTGACTACAATAACAGGATATTACATGTACTACATTCACCCTCTTATATTGAGAGTTCATTGTCAGAAGTTAATAAGGCTTATCTAACAACTAAGAATGCCATAGAAGACATGTTTATCGAGGGTAGAATAACTCAGCATATTTACAACTATATGTCAACTTCCTATCCTAAATTTCCTTGTTTTTTAGGCATACCTAAGATCCATAAGGATCTTAAAAATCCACCTATGCGCTCTTTAGTCGATGGTAGAGGATCTCCTACTTATCCATGTGCTAAGGTTGTTGACTCTATTTTACAAAAATATTTGGTCAACTTGAAACAAATCTGTAAGGATTCATGGATGTTTGTAAAAAGAGTGAATCAACTGGAGTTCAACCCTAGATATAATTTCTCAACCATCGACGTAAAGGACCTCTATACATGTATTCCACATGACATAGCTTTAGACTGGGTTGCTGAAGTTTTAAAACTTCAGGGATGTACCAAAATCGAAAATAACTTGGTCCAAGAATTATTGGATATAATCCTTGACAACAATTATTTTACCTTTGAAGGGAATTTTTACCTTCAAAAAGTTGGTGTTGCCATGGGTTCTCCGTGTGGGGCAAGTGTTGCAAACATGGTAATGGCCCATTGGGAACACCTGTTTGTTTTCAACAATTGTGTGTTTCATGACCAGTTTATATTTTATACCCGTTATTTGGATGACATTTTCATTTTGTTGGATGGCGACAGTTCCCTCAGTGAGTCAGTCATTGAATATTTTAATTCCACCACCAACTTTCTGACGTTCACACATACTTTTAATATAGATTCTATCTCCTATCTTGATGTTCTCTTGTCTAAAGATTTTCCTTCTCAAAAACTTACAGCTTCTATTTATAGGAAAAATACATATTGTAACTCATTGCTACACTTTTCTAGTTGCCATCCATTACACCAAAAACGGGCTATAATTAAGGGTCAACTTGTTCGGGCAGCTCGTATCACTACTTTAGACCACGTTTTTAATACTGAGTGTTTGTATATTAGAGGGTTGTTTGTCCACCGTGGCTATCCTGAACATATGGTTGACAAAATCATTGATGAAGTATCAATTAAACGTCAGAGCCATTTTTATGAACCTATTTTGAATAATTCATTTAATATCTCTAACAGGGTAGCCACCTTTCCACTAATGCCTCTTGATTTACCAGTTGACTCTTTAAAAAGTAGCACGGTGGTTTCTTCTTTCATTACAACTTATAACCTTAATAGTAGAGATTGTTTCCAAATTTTAGTAAAAAATTGGGAAATCTTTAAGAATGATAAGAATGTATACTCAAGTGTAGGTGAACGTCCTACTGTGACTTATAAAAGAGGTAAAAACCTTAAAGCCTATTATGAACATCATGTAAGAACTCCTGTTAGAACAGTTGGTATGTATAAATGTCAGGCTTGTAACTACTGTTCTTATGTTTCCGAATCTAACAGATTCTGTATTCATAACTTCCAATATTACTTGAAGCAGGGAGTTAACTGCAATTCAAAAATGGTTGTCTACTTGGCTCAATGCCAGTCATGTTTGGCCTACTATGTTGGTAAAACTGAAAGAAGGCTCCGTGATCGTATGTATGAGCATTTGTATGCCATTAAAAAGCACAAAGTTGAAAATGCACTAGCTAAACATATAGTTCAATGTCCCAATCATAGTTTCAAATTCACTGTAATAGACCAAGTTTCTCATAATCCTTGGGGTGGTTCTGATTCACTTAGACTAGAAGAACTAGAGCTTATATGGCAGATTAGGTTGAATGCGTATAACTCCCCCGGTTTGAATGAGGGATGTTCCATCAGTAGTATTTTGAAAATTAAAAGTTTAATAAGATGATTAGGTCTTGGTATTTTATTTTTGTATATGAATTTTTTTTATATTTTTTCACATTTTTTCATATTTTTATAAGTATCTTGATACATTCTATTTTTAAACTCTCTTGTTCATATTTTAGTTTATCATGAATCATTAATAATTAATTGTATGGAGTTATAATATTTTGCAGTACAGTTTTGTTTACTGTGCGTTATTTATATATTTTTATAGGTATATTACAAAATAGTGTGAATGGAGTTTTTGTATTGGTGCCTATCCCTTTTAAAAGGTTTTCTAATTTCCTAATTATTAATTGTAATTCGTTTATTATATTTACTTGATGAATTGATTGGTTAATTATTTCTCTTTATATATGACTGATTTTATGATTTTCAACATGTCTGATGAAGTTTGTTTTACTTTACAAACGAAAAGCGCTTAACATTAAATTTTATATTTAGTCTTCTTGTGCCGTCTGAAGTCTCGTATCAGTGGTTTGTTTCTTGTTCCTGGTGCAATAACAGACAATATTCATGAGCCCTGCACAATATGTGCTTATGACTTTGCTATACAGCTCTACTTTTTAATGTTACTAAATAGCTTCCTTTCTTTACTGTACTTTTTGTGTAATCAGATACTGATTTGATAGCACAATTCAGAAAAAACTTGTATGAGTTCTCTAACAGCACTAAGAATGATGTGTCATTAAAGTTTAAATATTTTACAATTATGTAACTTCATTTATAAGGTCTAACTAATGGTGATCTTAAGGCCTTTTGAGCTACCCTTATAATTTAAGGATAAGAGCAGCTTTAAATTTAGGGTTTAAAGAAAAAAATACAGTACCTTCCAAGATCTTTGGAGGCTCAAGTTTTCAGAAACTAGAAATTCATATTGTAGAGACGATATAATAGAGTTTCAGAAAACGTGAAGCTTTTGAATGGAGATTGTGGTAAAGTGCAGACCAGGGGAATTTACCCTTTTCCTTACTGTAGTGTGATCTCAAAGTTGGTATATATCATCTACCGGGCACCCTACCCCCACCCCTTCACATAGGGGATGCAGGGATGCTTGCCTCCCTGCAAAAACAGAAAAAAAGTAGATTTTTGTTTTATTTGAAGTTTGAGTTTTCAGAAACTCAAACATATCATCTTGACAATATGAATTTTGAGTTTCTGAAAACTCGAGCTTCTGACATAGATATGTATACATACACACATATATATATATATATATATATATATATATATATATATATATATATACACACATGGTTTCACTTCAGACTCTCAAACTACTGAAATATCGAATTTCAGTAGCTTGGGACTGAAGTGTCAAAACTCCACTTGCGTGAAAGTGCAGAATCCCAAATGCAGAAATACTGAATGCGGAAATGCCGAATCCGCATTTGTGGAGGTGCGTACGTGCCATGGGATTCCCTGTGTTCGTGATGTGCGGTGTTGTATGTGGATGTAGCTGGAGATTCAGGTAAGTGATGTTTTACTAGGTGTTTTGGGTAGGGATTTTAGTGTGTGTGTGTGTGTGTGTCTGGAGTTTTGAGGTATGAGTTAGGGTAGGTAGGTAAGATTGTGAGTGTGTAAGTGTTGAGAGTGGTGGTATTTGTATGTATGTGATGTTTGTTTGTGCAAGGGGTGTGTAGAATGTGTAGTGGTGGTTTTGGTGTGTGTGTTTTTAGTGCGACCTCGGAGTTAGTATATATAAGTAGTGGGGGTGTGGGGGTGTGGGGGACGGTTCTATATTATAACATCGAATTTTATAAAGTTCGAATGTTATAATATCAAACCAGTTTTGTCGAACGCTAAAGGTGCAGGACACCGAATTCTTTCCCAGGGAAAGAATTCGGTGGGCTGCTGCTGTGGCTTCACTGTTTTCAGCGTTCGATATGTTGGAGCATTACGGGTTCAGGTAAGTGTGCGATTGTGTGTAGGTTAGAGTTAGGGGGCAGGTTAGGTGAGTTAGGGTTAGGGAGCAGGTCAGGTAAGTGTGCGGTTGTGTGTAGGTAAGGGTTAGGGGGGCAGGTTAGGTGAGTTAGGGTTAGGGTTAGGCCACGGGTGAGGTGAGTGTGCGATAGTGATGGACTTTAGGGTAAAGGTCGGGTTAAGGTAAGTGGATAGCTAGAAGTGTATGTAAAGTTTAGTTTAGGTTTAGGTGTAGGATTTTAAGTGTATGTGTGTGTGGATTGCTGTTTTTTGTGTGTGTTTGTGTTGTGTGTATGTTTCTCGGAATAGCGATTTTTTTTCCCTGCGAAAAAAAATCGCTATTCTGACTGTTCAATGTTTGTGGATTTCAGTGTTTAGGGTTCGATATTATAACATTCAATCTTTGTAGATTTTGATGTTATAATATAGACTCATGGGGGGCGCAGCAGGGCTGGGCTCCCTGCTTATATATAGGGCCCATGCGCGTGTTTGTTTTGGTCTGTTTGTGTGTGATTGTTGGTTTGTAGTGTAGGGAGGAAGGCGTATGTGTACTTGTTTGTGTGTGGAGTGTGTATATGGGCAGTCATGATTTTGAATTTCGCACATTTGGGGTTTCGGGTTTTTCAGTTTTCAGCTTTACAGTCTCGAGATACTGAATTTGATATTTCAGTATTTTGGGAGTTTAAAAATAAACCATACACACACACACACACACACACACATATATATATATATATATATATATATATATATATATATATATATATATGGCAGTGGTTACTTTAGTCGAAACTCCTGAATGTCAACATCAATTTGATCAACACACTTTGATCAACAAAGCCGGTAATTCACAGGTGTATTAGATCAACAGTCTCTGGGATTGGGGTATATGCCCCTTCTCTGGGGATTGTACAATATAGCAAAGGGTGTGGGAGGCTGGTGGGCTTGTCCCCCTACAAAAAATAATCCCCCGGTTTCAGCAAGCCCTGCACGGTGTGCAGGACTAGTGCAGGAGCTCCAGCAGGTAATATGTCTGCTGTGCGATCCAGGAATAAGCTGTAGGGATGTGCACAAGCGCTCCTGTACTAGTCCTGCATGGACTCAGCCCCTGTATGCAAATTACCCCATTTGCAGGAGAAATCCAAGCAAATAAGGTGAATTTGCTATCCAGGAAGCTGGAAGCCGGCCATGCAGGACTAGTGTAATCTGCAGATATATATTCCACCAGTAACGGAGTACATTTCTGCAAACTACAAAATGGAGCCATGGCAGCTCCAAATAAAGGGTGGATATTATGTAGAAAGTATGCCAATGGCCAGGTATAAGGCCAGTGGCATGGAACACAGATGCAAAAATAAAAAAATCAACTTATATATATTTTTTAGCCGATCTCAGCTGTTTAAGTGTAGGGCAGTGGCACGCAAACGGGATCAGATGAAAAATAAGGAAAAAAAACTAAAATAAGCATTCTAACCAAAATCACTATTTTGCTATTATACTCAATAGCAGGCAGAAGACAACATGGCAAGTGAATAGTGGTTGCTAAGGGGGGAGGCTCAGTGTGGGACCTGTAACTATGCATCAGCAGGCAATCCTATGCAAATGAGGGGAATGATACTGAATCCCAGATTTCCCCTGTATGCTAGTCAACACCCAACAGTGAAAGAGCAGGAATAGCTTGGTGCAAGCCTAGGAGTTAGCTGACATCATAGGGGGTGTGTCAGGCATACTGTAAGCGGACTGGAGTCCTCTGGCTCAGGCTTGTCCTTAGTTTAGCAGAACTAAGCAAGGGGGTGTGTCTGAGGCTGCCTAGAACTCTTTACATTGCCTAAGGGGGTGTGTATGCCGCCCACTGGGTTTTAAAGGAAAAAAAAAAGTAAACCAGGAAATAGCAGCTCTGTGCACATTTGAGCACCGTCTTTGTGCAGCTTAAACAGGAAGGCAATGGGATGGGAAAATAGCAGTAGGAAGGTAATCTAGGAGAACTAGCATAGCTGGCAGGTGAAATGTATCAGAATTAGCCAATTACACAGGCAGCAGACGTGCCCAGCCCAGAACACTACTATAAACTATGCAAACAACTTTCCCTCTGGTTTTTCCCACATACTCTACACCACTGGTGTATACAAGCGGGGAACTTTTAACAAACAAAATCAACAAAATGATAGGGGCTGCAATAGCTGTCATACAGCAACATGTGCTTCCCCCTCCATCAACTGCCAGGTCATTTGCGATGCCCAGGGTATAATAATGAATGTGTGTGCTGGCTGCCCTGAAAGCTATCATGATTCCCACATCGGGCATCTGACACAACTGTACCAGAGATTTCCCAATGGGGACATCCCTTATGGTCACCTAGTGGGGGATGCTCGTTATGCAAAGGAGCCGTGGCTGATGACACCCATCAGAAATGCACACACACCCGAACAAGAACTCCATAAGGAGGCACATGCACAGACCAGAATTATAATAGAGCATGTGTTTGGGATGCTGAAGTCACGGTTCCGGTGCCTGGACACATCTGGTGGAGCACTGCAGTACTCACCAGCTACATGTACTCAAATTGTCATCGCATGTGCCATGCTACACAATATGATCCTGTGGAAACAGCTGCAGCAGGAACAGCACAGAGCAAGTCCACACAGCCCCCCCACCATTGCCAAGGCCTGCACAGGCACAGAGTGACTCAGAGGAGGAACAACCTGAGCCTGCCCCAGTAGGCAGAAGGATGCATGCCCAGTATGCCTTGGCCTTGGCAAAGAGGCAATGCATAGCACATACACTGACACAGGAGGGACCCAGGGAATGACACCTCTCTCTGACTCGCACATACAGTAAAAGGGATGCCAAACATGACACTACCTGTGCTCAACCATGTGTTGGGAGTGTACTACGTGCATCCGACATAGGCAGCCCTTCAGCACCACCCTCAATACTGGCACACCCACAAGGTAAGTCACTCATCTTACCAATTGCTGAATGTAGTAGTATGTGTTGTCACCTGTATGTATGGTATGGATGTGAGCATGCAAAGGAATCGGGTGGATGAATAGGATGCCAGCAGATAGTAGACACCTATAGCAGCAGCATGAGAGCTGTAACAAATAAGGGTGTCACCATAGTAGCCAGTACTAAACATGGTGACAAAACCCACTTCAGGAAATGTGCTAGGCCACATGTGTCCATATGACACACACATGCCTGTCAGGGAGGTTCACATACCCAACAACAGTCACAGCCAGCAGGACAGGTGTAGACAAACACAAACAAAGGCTGTGCTAAGGCCACTGAATGATGCCTATGGGTAACCTCCCCCCCAGGCCTACACAGACAGACTACATCAGGTCAGGCAGTGGGATGTTAGTTCTGAAGGGTAGGAAGTCAGAAACTAATATGTAGGTCAATCAAACATAAGACCTATAGTACGCTGACATGCCTCTAGTCAGCATGAGAGGTTAGAAAACAGAATGAAATGGAGTACCTGACATACCAGTACAGTCATAGCAAATGTGTACAAGTGTCAGGTGTGCTCCCCCAAGCCTGTGTAGCAATGTAGAAACAGTCAGGTGTGCCCCCAATCCTATGTAGAAATGTAGTAACAGTCAGGTGTGCCCCCCAATCCTATGTAGACATGTAGTAACAGTCAGGTGTGCAACCCTACTTAGACATGTAGTAACAGTCAGGTGTGCCCCTCAATCCTATTTAGAAATGTAGTAACAATCAGGTGTGTCCCCCCATGTCCTATGTAGACATGTAGTAACAGTCAGGCATGCCCCCAATCCTATGTAGAAATGTAGTAACATGTATGTGTAGCTATAATACCAATGGAGCACAGATACCCAGAGGTGGCCAAGGTAGCAGGATAGATTGTGACATTTGTACAACATGCAGGTATGTGTGTGTTAGGTTGGTGTGTGTTTCATATTGTGTGAGAGTGGTCAGTATGTATGCATGTTGAGGTATGACCTGGTGGCCATTGCCCACTACTGCTGAAGACAGGGCCAAGTCCTCACAACTGCATTGCCAAAGACAATTCCCACCAGTATAACACATGCTAGCAGTAAGCCATTGTAAATGTATGGTGTTAATATGTGTCACCATCTGAAAGATTGACATGGCATGGCTGTTGGACTAGACATACAAGCAGTACACAGGAGAAAGTACCCCAGACATACAGTATATAATGTGTAACTGTGAAATAGACACACCCTTAGAATTGTACATACAGGTATGCATCACATTATCTGGGCCTGTAGTAGGGAATACAGACATTGTCTGCCAGAACACTTGCAGATCACAAAGGTGATAGAACTGATGTATTGGGAAACAGCTAATGTACCTGCACATGCCAGCATAACTGGAATGTCCCATGCATATCTGTGCATCAGATGCAAGTAGTGTCCATAGCACACATGCACCCAGATCACCCAAACACCACCCACAGGCACCTCTCTGGTCGCATCCCTGCTGTTGGGAATGGGTACAATATGACCCCCACCTGTATATGGCAATAGCAAAAGAATGCAGTATGCAGTGCAAGTGTCCCATGCAGGTGTGTCCTTAACTGTAGGTAGCACCCTGCCAGCATCCACACCACCTGATCAATACTGATAGAAAGTACTGGCATGAACACCGGGCACACCTACCCTGTCACCCCAGGGGAATATACTGTATGGCGGTCTGGGACTGTAGGACTGACAGAATGCAATGGCCTTCCACAGCTGACCCACATCACCAACAAATGGCCTACAGGCCTCTGCCAAAGGCCTGTGTCTCACACATACTGCCAATGCATGTTATATCATACACACTCAAATAACAACATAACACACTCCACATAAGCCATATGCAAGGCCATGTGGACAAACCACAATAACATGTCCACCATGTCCCACTGCATGAACTGCGGACCAACACCAAAACACAGCTGTGATGAGGTGATAACCTTAGGGAAAGTATCAGAGAATGCATGCACAATGTATGGAAGAGGATGGAATAATAAGGAGGGTGGGAGCATGGGCAGCATGGAATTTGCAAAGTCTGACACACAGCCATGTGCACACACTATCCCTGACTGCAAACACATAAATGGGTGGCAACAAACCTGCCCGTACACCACAATAGGGTAATGTCCCAACTTATGGCCCCTGCCTCTGGGTAACCTGTGTGAATCTATACAGCTGTGAGGTATTGCCACAGCAAGATAAAGCCATACATTAATGTTGATGGATGTACAAGTATGGAATCCTCTGCCAGCACTGCACCAAGATGCTGAACCGGATACACAGACCCAGCAGCAAATGTCTGCTCTGTCCCCTCCAGAATGGCATAACTTTCCATGAATATGTAGGCATTTGCCCACAATACCGGACATAGCTGCATTCACCCTTGTTCCCCAGGACATCACTGTGAGCAAGAATGACCACCTGACAGTACTTGAGGACATAAAACATCACAGTGTATAACACTACACATGTCTGAATATCTCTGCTAACACCAGTACTATGTAGCAGAAGCAGCACAGTCACAATCACCTACAGTACACACTATCCCTTGCACAGTTTGACCCCATATTGCCAAATGATCTACGGATACCCTGCAGAAACAGTTCGCTACCTGTAGGTGTACAACACAAAGGTCTGCACTGGAGTACAAACTACCTGGAATGGATCCCAACATTCAATACAGAAGGGCATACTGGGCATGCTCACACATTTAGAGAAATGAAGGCAATGTCAGACAACATACTGAAAGGTTATACTGGGCATGCTTACACACTTAAACAAATGAAGCCCATGTCTGCAAACAACAGTGGACCCTACATATCTAACAGTTGCAGAGTTAGTGCATACACTCCTCAGTATGCACCAGTCATGCTTTGCACACACACTGGAGAAAAATACAGACATATATCCAAGGACAACACACTGTAATATGCCAAAGGTAGACATACATATATGTGTGGAAGAGAGTGACTGTGACAAAGAGCCATCCATCATGAGGCCTGTCTCACCCAGCACACAACCAAATGGCTACAACCACATGATGTGTAAATGTCACTCACTGTAGAAATTAGCCACTGGTATCTGTCAGCATTACAGACTATGTGGTGCAAGTGCTAGCTGTGCAACATGACTGTGCAAGACAGTAGTCATCTAGCAGCTGTATACACCTACCGGCAGAATATAACCCTGCATGTGCCTGCATGTGGTTTGTCAACCTCTAGAAGAATGTGTTATAGCCCATGCACACACACTGCCCTCCCCATAGCCCTACTATGACAAGCCTGCTGATGTCATCCACTTTGAAATACACCTTTGGGAATGGAGTACCCAGTAATCTCTATGGCACGTCCTAAAACTGTGTAATGCTGTAGTGTGATAAACTAGTTAGGTAGAAGTCCTAATCCCAGATATAGGTTCATAGGTTGATACTAGACTATCAGTCCTAGGGCCTACAAAAGCCTAGCCATAACAATTCCCTGGCTACTGTGAGTGTGTTTGTGTGTGTGTGTCTTTGTCTGTGTAGGGAGCAATGCTTTTTAGGCTAGTCACACTCACTATAATTCAAATGCCCTAGTTTGGCAAGGCTGCTGATCTCATTCACTGTGAAATACACCTTTGGGAAAAATGTAGCCCAATGAGCTCTGTGGTGTGTCCTTTAACTGTGTAATGCTGTAGTGTGATAATCTAGTTAGGTAGGAGTTCTAATCCCATACATGGCAAATGTGTGTGTGTGTGTGTGTGTGTGTGTGTGTGTGTGTGTGTGTGTGTGTGTGTGTGTGTGTGTGTGTGTAGGGAGCAATGTTTTTAGGCTAGTCACACTCACTACAATTCAAATGCCCCACATTGGCAAGGCTGCTGATGTCATTCACTGTGAAATACACCTTCGGGAGAGGTGTAGCACAGTAATCTCCATGGTGTGTCCTATAACTGCATAATGTTGTAGTGTAAAAAACTAGTTAGGTAGGAGTTCTAGTCCCAGACATGGCAACTGTGTGTGTGTGTGTGTGTGTGTGTGTGTGTGTGTGTGTGTGTGTGTGTGTGTGTGTGTGTGTGTGTGTGTGTGTGTGTGTGTGTCTCTGTCTGTGTAGGGAGCAATGCTTTTTAGGCTACTCACACTAACTACAATATAAATGCACCACTTTAGCAGGACTGCTGATGTCATTCACTGTGAAATGCACCTTTGGGAAACGTGTAGCCAAGTAATCTCTGTGGCATGTCCTATAACTGCGTAATGATGTAGTGTGATAAACTAGTTAGGAAGGAGTTCTAATCCCAAACATGGCAACTGTCTGTGTGTGTGTGTCTCTGTCTGTGAAGGGAGCAATGCATTTTAGGCTAGTCACACTCATTAAAATTCAAATGCCCTACTTTGGCAAGGCTGCTGATGTCATTCACTGTGAAATACACCTTTAGGAAAAGTGTAGCCCAGTAATCTCTGTGACGTGTCCGATAACTGCGTAATGCTGTAGTGTAATAAACTAGTTAGGTAGGAGTTCTAATCCCAGACATGGCAACTGTGTGTGTGTGTGTGTGTGTGTGTGTGTGTGTGTGTGTGTGTGTGTGTGTGTGTGTGTGTGTGTGTGTGTGTGTGTGTGTGTCTGTCTGTGTAGGGAGCAATGCTTTTTAGGCTAGTCACACACACTACAATTCAAATGCCCCACTTTGGCAAGGCTGCTGATTTCATTCACTGCAAAATATACCTTTGGGAAAGGTGTAGCCCAGTAAACTCTGTGGTGCATCCTATAACAGCGTAATGACATAGTGTGCTGTAAGTACTTTGGTAGGGATTCTAGTCCCACACATGGCAAGTGTGGATGTTTGTGTGAATGTTTCTTTGTTTGTATAGGGAGCAAAGCACTTTAGGCTAGTCAAACTCACTACAGATCAAATGCCCTACTTTGGCAAGGCTTCTGATGTCATTCACTGTGAAATACACCTTTTGGAAATGTGTAGCCCAGTAATCTCTGTGGTGTGTCCTTTAACTGTGTAATGCTGTAGTTTGATAAACTAATTAGGTAGGAATTCTAATCCCAAACATAGCAACTGTGTGTGTGTGTGTGTGTGTGTGTGTGTGTGTGTGTGTGTGTGTGTGTGTGTGTGTGTCTCTGTCTGTGTAGGGAGCAATGTTTTTTAGGTT